>NC_142168.1:64499628-64584671 GCF_029865625.1 Vigna umbellata
ACTTCCTCCACTTCGTCCCCTTCGTCAACTTCGTCAACTTCGTCAACTTCGTGCGCTGCACAAGTTCGTCCACTTCCTCTACTTCCTCCACTTCCTCCCTTCCTCCACTTCCTCCACTTCCTCCACTTCCTCTACTTCGTCCCCTTCCTGCACTTCGTCAACTTCGTCTACTTCCTCCACTTCCTCCACTTCCTCCACTTCGTCCACGTCGTCAACTTTGTCTACTTCCTCCACTTTGTCCACTTCGTCCACTTCCTCAACTTCGTCCACTTCGTCAAGTTCGTGCTCTTCGTCCACATCGTCCACTTCTTCCACTTCCTCCACTTTGTCCACTTCCTCCACTTCCTCCACTTCGTCAACTTCGTCCTCTTCGTTCACTTCGTCCTCTTCGTTCACTTCGTTCTCTTCGTCCTCTTCGTTCACTTCGTTCTCTTCGTCCACTGCGTCCACTTCGTCCACTCCGTCCACTGCGTCCACTTCCCCCACTTCGTCCATTTCTTCCACTTCCTCCACTTCCTCCACTTCATCCACTTTGTCCACTCCGTCCACTTCTTCATCTTCCTCTTCCACTTCGTCGAATTCGTCCACTTCGTCAAGTTCGTGAACTTAGTCTAGTTCGTAAGGTTCGGCCACTTACTTTACTTCCTCCACTTTGTCCACATCGTCGACTTCTTCATATTCTTCTTCCACTTCTTCCGCTTCGTCAAGTACGTCCACTTCATCCACTTCCTCCACTTCGTCAACTTCTTCCACTTCATCCACTTCGTCAACTTCGTCTACTTCCTCAACATCGTCCACTTCCTCTACTTCCTCCACTTCATCCACTTCATCCACTTCCTCATCTTCTTCTTCCATTCGTCTACTTCGTCCACTTCGTCAAGTTCGTGCTCTTCGTTCACATCATCCAATTCGTCCACTTCTTCCACTTCCTCCACTTTGTCCACTTCCTCCACTTCGTCCCGTTCGTCCACTTAGTCCTCTTCGTTCACTTGGTCCGCTTCGTCCACTCCGCCCACTCTGTCCACTCCGTCCACATTGTCAACTTCCTCTACTTCGTCCACTTCCTCCACTTCGTCCACTTCGTGATGTTCGTCCACTTCGTGATGTTCGTCCACTTCGTCCTCTTCCTCTACTTCCTCCACTTCCTCCACTTCCTCCACCTCTTCCACTTCGTCAACTTCATCTACTTCCTGCATTTCCTCCACTTTCTCCACTTCCTCCACATCCTCCAGTTCGTCCTTTTCGTCCACTTCCTCCACCTCGTCCACGTCGTCAGATTTGTCTGCTTTGTCCACTTTGTCCACTTCGTTCACTTCGTCCTCTTCGTTCACTGCGTTCATTTCGGCCACTGGGTGCACTCCGTCCACTCCGTCCATTGCGTCCACTCCGTCCACTTCGTCAAGTTTGTCCACTTCCTCCACTTCCTCCACTTCCTCCACTTCGTCAACTTCGTCTACTTTGTCCACTTCATCCACTTCGTCCACTTCCTCCACTTCATGCACTTCGTCCAATTCTTCATCTTCTTCTTCCACTTCGTCCACTTCCTGAACTTCGTCAAGTTCGTGCACCTCGTCCACATCGTCCACTTCCTCCACTTCGTCTACTTCTTCCACTTCGTCCACTTCCTCCACTTCATCCACCCTTTCCACTTCGTCCACTTCTTCATCTTCCTCTTCCACTTCGTCCAATTCGCCTACTTTGTCAAGTTCGTGCACTTCGTCAAGTTCGTCCATGATAACAGTTGAAAAACTGTTATTTTCATGCTTAAAATTGACACAAAAAGCAAGCTTTACACTTAGAAACTAGCTTGAAATCATGCTTTTATCCATATTTTCAGAAATAAGAGAGCTGGACAGGTTTATGCTTGATTTCAGTGTTTTTGTGCAGGTTTTAAGGTGAATTTAGTGAAAGAAGTGAAGAAGGAGAGAGATGGAATCAGAAAAGTCAACCAGAAACCAGAAAAGTCAACCAGTCAACCAGAAAAGTCAACCAGTCAACCAAAAAGTCAAGCAGTCAACCATAATACGAAAAAAGTCAACCAGACGAGTTTTGGGCCAGTTTTATGCGATTTTATGATCTGTTTAGGCCTGGACCCGTTTTCTATTATTTTTATGTCCTATTTAAAGACCTAGATGTCTTAGGGTTTGGTATCTTTGGCAGAAACGAAGCAAACACTCTCTCTTCCACCCCTTTGAAGGAGGATCTTGGATGCTCAGGCTACCTCTTCACCTTTCTAGGGTTTTATCCTTCATTCTTTCATTATTGTTCATCTAGGTTCACCATGAATATGGTGAACTAAACCTTGTATGTTTGTTGGGGAATCAATGTAATCTTTTGAAGCTCTCATATATGGAATTTGTGCTTGCATCTTAATCTAAGATTTATGCTTTCTTTCATCATTAGTTAGGATTTTTCCTCTTTGCTTAATGCTTGCTTTGTTTAACTCATTCAATGCATGATTATTGATTTTATCGATACGGGAACGTACGGGGAAGTCTAGATCCGGGGAATTACTCCCAATATTATATTGGTTGTCGTTAAGCTCCTGCACTTGATGAACTAATTATTAGGAATGCTAGGAATTGTATGAACTCGTAATTAGGGAGAAGCCTTCTTGAAAGGTACTTTAGAGAGTGACATTAACAATGATGAATTGAATGTTGAATTCCTAAAATATATGAGAGTGGATAAGATGAAATTGACCCCCAACAACATATTCATATATATATTTCATTGAAAGTGCTTGTCTTTTGCTTTTGCCATTGATCAAAACCTCATGCATACATGTTTATTTTCTGTTTTGCATATTAAACCTCAATTATTTCGTTCTTAAGTCTTAGCTAATCAACAAATCACATAACTAAACTAGGCCGTGAGTCCTTTGGGACAACGATACTTGGTCTTACCGAGTTTATTACTTGAAACGATTCGGTCATACTTGCCGATTGTTCAACAAGTTTGTGACATCATATTTTGGTGATCATAAATTTGTCCATCAGTCCACTTCCTTTACTTCCTCCACTTCGTTCACTTCTTCATCTTCTTGTTCCACTTCTTCCACTTCGTCCACTTCTTCAACTTCATCTAGTTCCTCCACTTCATCCACTTCCTCCACTTTATCAACAACTTCTTCCACTTCCTCCACTACGTCAACTTCGTCCACTTCCTCAACATCGTCCACTTCCTCCACTTCCTCCTCTTCCTCCACTTCATCCACTTCGTCCACTTCTTCATCTTCTTCTTCCACTCCATCCACTTCGTCAAGTTCGTGCTCTTCGTCCACATCGTCCACTTCGCCCACTTCCTCCACTTCCTCCACTTCCTCCACTTCCTCCACTTCATCCACTTCCTCCACTTCGTCAACTTCATCCACTTCGTTCACTTCGTCCTCTTCGTTCACTTCATCTACTTCGCTCACTTCGTCCACTGCATACACTCCGTCCACTCCGTCTACTTCGTCCCCTTCGTCAAGTTCGTCCACTTCTTCAACTTCTTCCACTTGGTCCACTTCCTCCACTTCGTACACTTCGTCTACTTCGTCCACTTCCTCCATTTCCTCTACTTCCTCCACTTCAAGCACTTCGTCCACTTCTTCATCTTCTTCTTCCACTTCGTCAACTTCGTCAACTACTTCCACTTCGTCCACTTCGTCCACTTCGTCCACTTCGTCCACTTCGTCCACTTCGTCCACTTCGTCCACTTCGTCTACTTCTTCCACTTCCTCCACTTCATCCCCTTCTTCATCTTCCTCTTCCACTTCGTCCAATTCGTCCATTTCGTCCACTTCGTCAAGTTCGTCCACTTCCTCCACTTCCTCCACTTCCTCCACTTCCTCTACTTCCTCCACTTCCTCCATTTTGTCCACTTCCTCCACTTCGTCCACTTCGTCAACTTCGTCCACTTCCTCCACTTCATACACTTCGTCCACTTCCTCCATTTTGTCCACTTCCTCCTCTTCCTCCACTTCTTCCACTTCCTCTACTTTGTCCACTTCCTCCACTTCCTGCACTTCCTCCACTTCGTACACTTCGTACACTTCGTCTACTTCGTCCACTTCCTCCACTTCATGCGCTTCGTCCACTTCTTCATCTTCTTCATCGACTTCGTCCACTTCATCACATTCGTGCACTTCGTCCATATCGTCCACTTCGTCTACTTCTTCCATTTCGTCCACTTCCTCCACTTCCTCCACTTCATCCACTTCCTCCACTTCTTCATCTTCCTCTTCCAATTTGTCGAATTCGTCCACTTCGTCAAGTTCGTGCACTTAGTCCACTTCGTAAGGTTCGTTGACTTACTTTACATCCTCCATTCTGTCCACTTCTTCATCTTCCTCTTCCACTTTGTACAAGTCGTCCACTTCGTCAAGTTCGTGAAATTCATCCACTTCGTCAAGTTCGTCCACTTCCTCCACTTCGTCCACGTCATCCACTTCTTCATCTTCTTCTTCCACTTGTTCCACTTCGTCCACTTTTCCAACTTTGTCAGGTTCATCCACCTCGTCCACTTCCTCCCTTTCCTCCACTTCGTCAACTTCTTCTACTTCGTCCACTTCGTCCACTTTGTCCACTTCGTCAACTTCGTCCACTTCCTCCACCTCGTCGACTTCGTCCACTTCCTCCACTTCCTCCACTTGGTCCACTTCTTCCACTTCGTCCACTTCGTCCACTTCTTCCACTTCGTCCACTTCGTGCACTTGCTACACTTCCTCCACTTCCTCCACTTCGTTCACTTCTTCATCTTCTTCTTCCGCTACGTCCACATCGTCTGATTCATCTACTTCCTCCACTTTGTCTACTTCCTCCACTTCCTCCACTTCATCCTCTTTGTCCTCTTCGTCCACTTCCTTCTCTTCATTCAATTTGTCCACTTCGTCCACTTCTTCATCTTTTTCTTCCACTTCGTCCAATTCGTAAACTTCGTCCACTTCGTCCACTTCGTCCATTTCCTTCACTTCCTCCACTTCGTCGACGTCTTCCACTTTGTCCACTTCGTCCACTTCGTCTACTTTGTCCACTTTGTCATCTTCGTCTACTTCGTCCACTTCGTCCACTTTGTCCATTTCCTTCACTTCCTCCACTTCGTCGACTTCTTCCACTTCGTCCACTTCGTCAACTTCGTCCACTTTGTCATCTTCGTCCACTTTGTCCTCTTCGTCCACTTCTTCATCTTCTTCTTCCACTTCGTTAACTTCGTCCAAATCGTCAACTTCGTCAAGTTCGTCCCTTTCGTCCACTTCATCAACTTCGTCAAGTTCGTCCCCTTTGTCCACTTCCTCCACTTCGTCAACTTCTTCCACTTCGTCCACTTCGTCAACTTCCTCCACTTCCTCAACATCGTCCACTTCCTCCACTTTATTCACTTCCTGCACTTCTTCCACTTCGTCCACTTCCTCCACTTCCTCCACTTCATCCACTTCGTCAACTTCGTCCACTTCGTCCTTTTCGTCCACTTCGTCAAGTTCATTCACTTCCTCCACTTCCTCCACTTAGTCCACTTCGACTACTTCGTCCACTTCGTTAACTTCGTGAACTTTCTCCACTTCCTCTACTTCGTCAACTTCGTCCACTTCGTCTACTTCTTCCACTTCGTCCACTTCGTCCACTTCGTCAACTTCGTCAACTTTGTCCACTTCGTCCATTTCGTCCACTTCGTCAGGTTCGTCCACTTCCTCCACTTCGTCCACTTCGTCGACTTCGTCCACTTCCTCCACTTCGTCCACTTCTTCCAGTTCCTCCACTTCGTCCAGTTCCTGCACTTTGTCCACTTCGTCCCCGTCGCCAACTTCGTCAACTTCTTCCCTTGCCTCCATTTCGTCCACCTCCTCCTCCACTTCCTCCTCTTCGTGCACTTCCTCCATTTCGTCAACTTCGTCCACTTCGTCAACTTCGTCCACTTCGTCAACTTCATTTACCTCGTCCACTTCCTCCACTTCGTCCACTTCCTCCACTTCGTCCTCTTCGTCCACTTCTTCATCTTCTTCTTAAACTTTGTCCAGTTCGCCCACTTCGTCCATTTCATCCACTTCCTCCACTTCCTCCACTTCCTCCACTTCGTCCACGTCGCCAACTTCCTCCACTTCCTCCACTTCCTCCATTTCCATCACTTCGTCAACTTCGTCAACTTCGGCCACTTCGTCCACTTGCTCCACTTCGTCCAGTTCCTCAACTCCCTCCACTTTGTCCACATTCTCCATTTCCTCCACCTCGTCAACTTTGTCCACTTCGACCATTTCGTCCACTTCGTCAAGTTCGTCCACTTCCTCCACTTACTCAACAACGTCCATTTACTCCACTTCCTCCACTCCATTAACTTCATCCACTTTGTAACCATTGTCCACTTCCTCCACTTCCTCCACATCCTCCATTTCGACCACTTCGTCCACTTCGTCAACTTCGTCCACTTCCTTCCTTTCATCCACTTTGTAACCATTGTCCACTTCCTCCACTTCCTCCACATCCTCCACTTCGACCACTTCGTCAACTTCGTCCATTTCCTCCATTTCGTCCACTTCATCAAGTTTGTCCACTTCCTCCACTTCCTCCACTTTGTCCATTTCGTCCACTTTGTCAGCTTCGTCAAGTTCGTGAACTTCGTCCACATCGTCCACTTCCTCCACTTCATCAACTTCCTTCACTTTGTCCACTTCGTCCTCTTTGTCCACTTCCTCCAATTCGCCCAGTTCGTCAACTTCGTCTACTTCGTCCACTTCCTCAACTTCGTCCACTTCCTCATGTTCGTCCACTTCGTCCACTTCCTCTACTTCCTCCACTTCCTCCACTTCCTCCACTTCCTTCACTTCCTCCATTTCGTCCTCTTCCTCCACTTCCTCCACTTCGTCAACCTCTTCCAATTCGTCCACTTCGTCAACTTCTTCCAATTCGTCCACTTCGTCCATTTCGTCTACTTCGTCAAGTTCGTCCACTTCCTCCACTTCTTCCACTTCGTCAAGTTCGTCCACTTCCTCCACTTCCTCCATTTCCTCCACTTCCTCAACATTGTCCATTTCCTCTACTTCCTCCACTTCATTCACTTCATCCACTTCTTCCACTTCGTCAACATTGTCCACTTCCTCCACTTCGTCAACTTCGTCCACTTTGTCAACTTCGTCCACTTCGTCCATTTCGTCCACTTCGTCAGGTTCGTCCACTTCCTCCACTTTGTCCACTTCCTCCACTTCATCCACTTCGCAACTTCGTCGACTTCGTCCACCTCCTCCATTTCGTCCACTTCTTCCACTTCGTCCACTTCGTCCACTTTCACCACTTCGTCCATGTCGCCAACTTCGTCAACTTCGTCCACTTCGTCAACTTCGTTCACTTCGTCCACCTCCACCACTTCCTCCACTATCCCCACTTCGTCCACTTCCTCTACTTCGTCCTCTTCGTCCACTTCTTCATCTTCTTCTTCCACTTCGTCAACTTTGTCAACTTCGTCCCTTTGTCCACTTCGTCAGGTTCGTCCCCTTCGTCCAATTCGTCCACTTAGTCCATTTCGTCCACTTCGTCAACTCCGTTCACTTCCTCCACTTCCTCCACTTCGTCAAGTTCGTCCACTTCCTCCACTTCTTCCATTTCCTCCACTTCCTCCACTTCGTCAGGTTCGTCCACTTTGTCAGGTTCTTCCACTTCCTCCACTTTGTCCACTTCGTCCATTTCGCAACTTCGTCGACTTTGTCCACTTCCTCCACTTCGTCTATTTCGTCCACTTCCTCCACTTCGTCCACGTCCTCCAATTCGTCCACTTCGTCCACTTCCCCCACTTCGTCCACGTCGCCAACTTCGTCCACTTCAACAACTTCGTCCACTTCGTCAACTTCGTTCACTTCATCCACTTCGTCAACTTCGTTCACTTCGTCCACTTCGTCAACTTCGTTTACTTCGTCCACCTCCTCCACTTCCTCCACTTCGTCCACTTCGTCCACTTCCTCCACTTCCTCCACTTCGTCCACTTCCTCCACTTCGTCCACTTCCTACACTTCTTCCACTTCCTCCACTTCGTCCACTTTCTCCACTTCCTCCACTTCGACAACTTCGTCCACTTCGTCCAGTTCTTCCACTTCCTCCACTTCGTCCACTTCCTCCATTTCCTCCACTTCGCCCAATTCCTCTACTTCCACCACTTCCTCCACTTCCTCCTCCACTTCCTCTACTTCCTCCACTTTGTCCACTTCGTCCAGTTCCTTCACTTCCACCACTTCCTCCACTTCCTCCTCCACTTCATTCACTTCCTACACTTCTTCCACTTCGTCAACTTCATCCACTTCGTCCACTCCCTCCACTTCGTCCACTTCGTCAACTTCGTCCTCTTGTTCAACTTCGTCCACTTCGTGAACATTGTCCACGTCCTCCACTTCCTCCACCTCCTCCACTTCGTCCACTTCGTCAACTATATCAACTTCCTCCACTTCCTTCACTTCGTCCACTTCCTCCTCTTCTTCCACTTCCTCCACTTCCTTCACTTCATCCACGTCGCCAACTTCGTCCACTTCTTCCACTTCGTCCACTTCGACCACTTCGTCCATGTCGTCCACTTCGTCCTCTTCGTCCACTTCCTCCACTTCATCTACTTCGTCCACTTCATCAAGTTTGTCCACTTCGTCCACTTCCTCTACTTCCTCCACTTCCTCCACTTCGTCCACTTCGTCCACTTCCTCCACTTCCGCCACTTCGTCAACATCTTCCACTTCATCCACTTCGTCCCCTTCCTCCACTTCCTCAACACTGTCCACTTCTTCCACTACCTCTACTTCATTCACTTCCTGAACATCTTCCACTTCGTCAACATCGTCCAATTCCTCCACTTCGTCCACTTTGTCCACTTCATCCACTTTGTCAACTTCGTCCACTTCGTCCGTTTCCTCCACTTCGTCAAGTTCGTCCACTTCCTCCACTTCCTCCACTTCCTCCACTTCATCCACTTCCTCAACTTCCTCCACTTCGCCCACTTCGTCCACTACGTTCACTTCTTCCACTTTGTCCACTTCCTCCACTTCGTCAACTTCGTCCACTTCGTCCACTTCCTCCACTTGGTCCAGTTCTTCCACTTCCTCCACTTCGTCCACATTCTCCACTTCGTCAACTTCGTCCTCTTCGTCCATTTCGTCCATTTCGACCACTTCGTCACGTTCGTCCACTTCCTCCACCTCCTCCACTTCCTCCACCTCGTCAAGTTTGTCCACTTCCTCCACTTCCTCCATTGCGTCCACTTTCTCAACGTTGTCCATTTCCTCTACTTCCTCAACTTCGCTCACTTCATCCACTTCTTCCACTTCGTCAACTTGGTCCACTTCCTCCACTTCCTCCACTTCTTCCACTTCGTCAACTTCGTCAACTTCGTCCACTTCGTCCATTTCATCTACTTCGTCAAGTTCGTCCACTTCCTCCACGTCCTCCACTTTGTCCACTTTGTCGACTTCCTCCACTTCGTCCATTTCGTCCACTTCGTCCACATCCTCCATTTCGTCCACTTCCTCCATTTCCTCCACTTCATCCACGTCCTCCACTTCGTCCACTTCCTCAACATCGTTTACTTTGTCGACTTCGTCAACTTCGTTTACCTCGTCCACTTCCTCCACTTCGTCATCTTCGTCCACTCCTTCATCTTCTTCTTCCACTTCGTCCCCTTCGTCAACTTCTCCGCTTCGTCCACTTCGTCAAGTTCGTCACCTTCGTCCACTTCCTCCACTTCCTTCACTTCGTCAACTTCTTCCACTTCGTCCACTTCGTCAAATTCGTCCACTTCCTCCACTTCCTCAACATCGTCCACTTCCTCCACTTCCTTTGCTTCATTAACTTCCTGCACTTTTCCCACTTCGTCAACTTGGTCCACTTCGTTCACTACGTCCAGTTCTTCCTCTTCCTCCACTTTGTCCATATTCTCCACTTCCTCCAGTTCGTCAAGTTCGTCCACTTCGTCCACTTCGTCAACTTCGTCCACTTCGTCCATTTGGTCCACTTCGTCAAGTTCGTCCACTTCCTCCACTTCCTCCACTTTGTGTATTTCATCCACTTCGTCAGCTTCGTCAAGTTCGTGAACTTTGTCCACATCGTCCACTTCCTCCACTTCATCCATTTCCTTCACTTCGTCCACTTCGTCCTCTTCGTCTACTTCCTCCACTTCGTCAACTTGATCCACTTCCTCCACTCCCTCCACTTCCTCCACTTCCTCCACTTCGTCCACTTCGTGCACTTCGTCCACTTCTTCCACTTCCTCCACTTCGTCCATGTCGTCAACTTCGTCCACTTCGTCAACTTCGTCCACTTCGTCGACCTCGTCCTATTCGTCAACTTCCTCTACTTCATCCACTTCTTCAAGTTCTTCCACTTCGTCCACTACCTCCACTTCCTCCACTTCCTCCACTTCCTTCACTTCTTCCATTTCGTCCACTTCCTCCAGTTTCTCCACTTCCTCCACTTCCTCCACTTCGTCAACTTCTTCCACTTCGTCCATTTCGTCCACTTCGTCAAGTTCGTGCACTTCATCCACTTCCTCCACTTCCTCCACTTCCTCCACCTCATTCACTTCATCCACTTCATCCACTTCTTCCACTTCTTCCACTTCGTCAACTTTGTCCACTTCCTCCACTTCCTCCACTTCGTCGACTTGGTCCCCTTTGTCCACTTCGTCTACTTCCTCCACTTCCTCCACTTCATCCACGTCCTCCACTTCGTCCACTTTCTCCACTTCCTCCACTTCCACCATTTCGTCCACTTCCTCCACTTCATTCACTTCATCCACTTCATCCACTTCTTCCACTTCTTCCACTTCGTTAACTTTGTCCACTTCCTCCACTTCCTGCACTTCGTCCACTTGGTCCACTTCGTCGACTTCGTCCACCTCGTCTACTTCCTCCACTTCCTCCACTTCATCCACTTCCTCCACTTTGTCAACTTCGTCCACTTCGTCCTCTTGGTCCACTTCTTCCACTTCGTCCACGTCCATCATTTCCTCCACGTCGTCAACTTCGTCAACTTCGTCAACGTCGTCCACTACGTCCACTTCGTCCACTTCGTCCACTTCGTCCACTTCGTCCACTTCGTCAAGTTCGTCCACTTCGTCCACTTCCTCTACTTCCTTCACTTGCTCCACTTCGTCCACTTCCTCCACTTCCTCCACTTCGTCCACTTCCTCCAGTTTGTCCACTTCGTCAACTTCGTCCACTTCGTCCATTTCGTCCATTACGTCCACTTTGTCAAGGTCGTCCATTATGGCCACTTCTTCCACTTCCTCCACTTCGTCCACATTCTCCACTTCCTCCACTTCGTCCACTTCGTCAATTTCGTCCACTTCGTCCAATTCGGCCACTTCATCCAGTTCGTCCACTTCATCCAGTTCGTCCACTTCCTCCACTTCGTCCACTTCCTCCATTTTGTCCACTTCTTCCACTTCCTCCATTTCATTCACTTCCTCCACTTCGTCCATTTCCTCCACTTCCTCCACTTCATTCACTTCCTCCACTTCCTCCACTTCCTCCATTTCGTCCACTTCGTCAAGTTCGTCCCCTTCCTCCACTTCCTCCACTTCCTCCACTTCCTCCACTTTGTCCACTTCGTCCACTTCGTCCTCTTCGTCAACTTCTTCCACTACGTCCACTTCGTCAACTTCGTGCACTTCCTCAACATCGTCCACTTCCTCCACTTCATTCACTTCTTGCACTTCTTCCACTTCGTCAACTTCGTCCCCTTCCTCCATTTCGTTAACTTCGTCCACTTCGTCCAATTCGTCAAGTTCGTCCACTTCCTCCACTTCGTCCACTTTGTCCACTTTGTCCACTTCGTCCACTTCGTCCACTTCGTCCACATCGTCCACTTCGTCCAATTCGTCCACTTTGTCAACTACTTCCACTTCATCCACTTCGTCAACTTCGTGCACTTCCGCCACTTCCTCAACATCGTCCACTTCCCCCACTTCATTCACTTCCTGCACTTCTTCCACTTCGTCAACTTCGTCCACTTCCTCCACTTCGTCAACTTCGTCCACTTCCTCCACTTCGTCCACTTCCTCCACTTCTTCCACTGCCTCCACTTCCTCCACTTCCTCCCCTTCCCCCACTTCGTCCACTTCGTCAACTTCGTCCACTTCGTCAACTTCGTCCACTTATTCAACTTCGTCCACTTTCTCCACTTTGTCCAGTTCTTCCACTTCCTCCACTTTATCCACATTCTCCATTTCCTCCACTTCCTCCTCTTCGTCAACTTCGTCCATTTCGTCCACTTCATCAAGTCCGTCCACTTCCTCCACTTCGTCAAGTTCGTCCACATCCCTCACTTCGTCGACTTCGCCAAGTTTGTCCACTTCGTCCACTTCGTCAAGTTTGTCCACTTCGTCAAGTTTGTCCACTTCCTCCACTTCCTACACTTCGTCCACTTCATCTACTTCCTCCACATCCTCCACTTCGTCCACTTCGTCCACTTCCTCAACATCGTCCCTTTGCTCCACCTCCTCCACTCCATTCACTTCATCCCCTTCTTCCACTTCGTCAACTTTTTCCACTTCCTCCACTTCGTCCACTTCGTCAACTTTGTCCACTTCGTCCATTTCGTCCACTTCATCCAGTTCGTCCACTTCCTCCACTTCCTCCACTTTGTCTCTTTCGTCCTCTTCGTCAGCTTCGTCAAGTTCGTGAACTTTGTCCACATCGTCCACTTCCTCCACTTCCTCCACTTCATCCATTTCCTTCACATCGTGCTCTTCGTCTCCTTCCTCCACTTCATCCACTTCGTAACCTTCGTCTACTTCGTCCACTTCCTCCACTTCCTCCACTTCGTCCATTTCGTGCACTTCGTCCACTTCTTCAACTTGCTCCACTTCGTCCATGTGGTCCACTTCGTCCACTTCATCCTCTTCGTCCACTTCGTCGACTTCGTCCTATTCGTCCGCTTCCTCCACTCCCTCCACTTCATCCACTTCGTCCACTTCCTCCACTTCGTCAAGTTCTTCAACTTCGGCCACTTCCTATACTTCGTCTACGTCGTCCACTTCATCCACTTCCTCCACTTCCTTCACTTCTTCCATTTCGTCCTCTTGCTCCACTTTCTCCACTTCCTCCACTTCGTCAACTTCTTCCACTTTGTCCACTTCGTCCATTTTGTCCACTTCGTCAATTTCGTCCACTTCATTCACTTCGTCCACTTCCTCCACTTCGTCCACTTCCTCCACTTCCTCCACTTCGTCCACGTCGCCAACTTCGTCCACTTCGTTCATTTCGTCCACTTCGTTCATGTCGTCCACTTCGTCAAGTTCGTCCACTTCGTCCACTTCCTCCACTTCCTCCACTTCGTCCACTTCCTACACTTCCTCCATTTCGTCCACTTCCTCCACATCCTCAACATCGTCCCTTTCCTCCACTTCCTCCAGTCCATTCACTTCATCCACTTCTTCCACCCCGACAAATTTTTCCACTTCCTCCACTTTGTCATCTTCGTCTACTTCGTCCACTTCGTGCACTTCGTCCATTTCGTCCACTTCGTCAAGTTCGTCCACTTCCTCCACTTCCTCAACATCGTCCCTTTCCTCCACTTCCTCCACTTCATCCCGTTCTTCCAGTCCGTCAACTTTTTCGACTTCCTCCACTTCGTCATCTTCGTCAACTTCGTCCATTTCGTCAACTTCGTCCAGTTCCTCCACTTTGTAAATTTCATCCACTTCGTCAGCTTCGTCATGTTCGTGAACTTCGTCCTCATCGTCCACTTCCTCCACTTCGTCCACTTCCTCCACTTCGTCCAATTCGTCCACTTCGTCCATTTCGTCAAGTTCGTCCACTTCGTACACTTCTTTCACTTCATTCACTTCCTACACTTCTTCCACTTCTAACTTCCTCCACTTCCTCCACTTCCTCCACTTCCTCCACTTCCTCCACTTCCTCCACTTCCCCCATTTCGTCCACTTCGTCAACTTCGTCCACTTATTCAACTTCGTCCCCTTCCTCCACTTTGTTCAGTTCTTCCACTTCCTCCACTTTATCCACATTCACCACTTCGTCCACTTCCTCCACTTCGTCAACTTCGTCTACTTCGTCCATTTCGTCCACTTCATCAAGTTCGTCCACTTCCTCCACTTCGTCAAGTTCGTCCACTTCCTCCACTTTCTCCACTTCCTCCATTTCGTCCACTTCGTCCACTTCCTTAAAATCATCCATTTCATCCTCTTCCTTCACTTCCTTCACTTCATTCACTTCCTCCACTTCTTCCACTTCGTCAGATTTGTCCACTTCCTCCACTTCCTCCACTTCGTCTACTTCGTCAAGTTCGTCCACTTCGTCCATTTCGTCCACTTCGTGAAGTTCGTCCACTCCCTCCACTCCCTCCACTTCCTCCACTTTGTCCACTTCTTACACTTCTTCCACTTCCACCACTTCGTCCATGTCATCAACTTCGTCCACTTCGTCCCCTTCGTCTACCTCGTCCACCTCGTCCACTTCGTCCACTTCGTCAAGTTCGACCACTTCCTCCACTTCGTCAAGTTCGTCCACTTCGTCAACTTCCTCCACGTCCTCCACTTCGTGCACTTCTTCCACTTCCTCCACATCCTCCACTTCGTCCACTTCATCCACTTTGTCCACCTCCTCTATTTCCTCCACTTCCTCCACTTCCTCCACTTCCACCACTTCGTCAACTTCGTCAAGTTCGTCCCCTGCGTCCACTTCCTCCACTTTGTCAACTTCTTCCACTTCGTCCACTTCGTTAACTTTGTCCACTTCCTCCACTTCCTGAATATCGTCCACTTCTTGCACTTCCTCCACTCCATTCACTTCCTGAACTTCTTCTACTTCGTCAACATGGTCCACGTCTTCCGCTTCCTCCAATTCGTCCACTTCATCCACTTCGTCAACTTCGTCCATTTCGTCAACGTCGTCCCCTTCGTCAACTTCGTCCAGTTCTTCCACTTCCTCCACTTCCTCCTCATCCTCCACTTCCTCCACTTCCTCCACTTCCTCCCTTTCCTCCACTTTGTCCATTTCGTCTATTTCGTCCACTTCGTCAACTTCCTCCACTTCGCCCACTTCGTCCACTTCCTCCACTTCGTCCACTTCGTCAACGTCGTCCCCTTCGTCAACTTCGTCCAGTTCTTCCACTTCCTCCACTTCCTCCACTTCGTCAAGTTCGTCCACTTCGTCCACTCCGTCCACTGCGTCCACTTCCCCCACTTCGTCCATTTCTTCCACTTCCTCCACTTCCTCCACTTCATCCACTTTGTCCACTCCGTCCACTTCTTCATCTTCCTCTTCCACTTCGTCGAATTCGTCCACTTCGTCAAGTTCGTGAACTTAGTCCACTTCGTAAGGTTCGGCCACTTACTTTACTTCCTCCACTTTGTCCACATCGTCGACTTCTTCATATTCTTCTTCCACTTCTTCCGCTTCGTCAAGTACGTCCACTTCATCCACTTCCTCCACTTCGTCAACTTCTTCCACTTCATCCACTTCGTCAACTTCGTCTACTTCCTCAACATCGTCCACTTCCTCTACTTCCTCCACTTCATCCACTTCATCCACTGCCTCATCTTCTTCTTCCATTCGTCCACTTCGTCCACTTCGTCAAGTTCGTGCTCTTCGTTCACATCATCCAATTCGTCCACTTCTTCCACTTCCTCCACTTTGTCCACTTCCTCCACTTCGTCCCGTTCGTCCACTTAGTCCTCTTCGTTCACTTGGTCCGCTTCGTCCACTCCGCCCACTCTGTCCACTCCGTCCACATTGTCAACTTCCTCTACTTCGTCCACTTCCTCCACTTCGTCCACTTCGTGATGTTCGTCCACTTCGTCCTCTTCCTCTACTTCCTCCACTTCCTCCACCTCTTCCACTTCGTCAACTTCATCTACTTCCTGCATTTCCTCCACTTTCTCCACTTCCTCCACATCCTCCAGTTCGTCCTTTTCGTCCACTTCCTCCACCTCGTCCACGTCGTCAGATTTGTCTGCTTTGTCCACTTTGTCCACTTCGTTCACTTCGTCCTCTTCGTTCACTGCGTTCATTTCGGCCACTGGGTGCACTCCGTCCACTCCGTCCATTGCGTCCACTCCGTCCACTTCGTCAAGTTTGTCCACTTCCTCCACTTCCTCCACTTCCTCCACTTCGTCAACTTCGTCTACTTTGTCCACTTCATCCACTTCGTCCACTTCCTCCACTTCATGCACTTCGTCCAATTCTTCATCTTCTTCTTCCACTTCGTCCACTTCCTGAACTTCGTCAAGTTCGTGCACCTCGTCCACATCGTCCACTTCCTCCACTTCGTCTACTTCTTCCACTTCGTCCACTTCCTCCACTTCATCCACCTTGTCCACTTCGTCCACTTCTTCATCTTCCTCTTCCACTTCGTCCAATTCGCCTACTTTGTCAAGTTCGTGCACTTCGTCAAGTTCGTCCATGATAACAGTTGAAAAACTGTTATTTTCATGCTTAAAATTGACACAAAAAGCAAGCTTTACACTTAGAAACTAGCTTGAAATCATGCTTTTATCCATATTTTCAGAAATAAGAGAGCTGGACAGGTTTATGCTTGATTTCAGTGTTTTTGTGCAGGTTTTAAGGTGAATTTAGTGAAAGAAGTGAAGAAGGAGAGAGATGGAATCAGAAAAGTCAACCAGAAACCAGAAAAGTCAACCAGTCAACCAGAAAAGTCAACCAGTCAACCAAAAAGTCAAGCAGTCAACCATAATACGAAAAAAGTCAACCAGACGAGTTTTGGGCCAGTTTTATGCGATTTTATGATCTGTTTAGGCCTGGACCCGTTTTCTATTATTTTTATGTCCTATTTAAAGACCTAGATGTCTTAGGGTTTGGTATCTTTGGCAGAAACGAAGCAAACACTCTCTCTTCCACCCCTTTGAAGGAGGATCTTGGATGCTCAGGCTACCTCTTCACCTTTCTAGGGTTTTATCCTTCATTCTTTCATTATTGTTCATCTAGGTTCACCATGAATATGGTGAACTAAACCTTGTATGTTTGTTGGGGAATCAATGTAATCTTTTGAAGCTCTCATATATGGAATTTGTGCTTGCATCTTAATCTAAGATTTATGCTTTCTTTCATCATTAGTTAGGATTTTTCCTCTTTGCTTAATGCTTGCTTTGTTTAACTCATTCAATGCATGATTATTGATTTTATCGATACGGGAACGTACGGGGAAGTCTAGATCCGGGGAATTACTCCCAATATTATATTGGTTGTCGTTAAGCTCCTGCACTTGATGAACTAATTATTAGGAATGCTAGGAATTGTATGAACTCGTAATTAGGGAGAAGCCTTCTTGAAAGGTACTTTAGAGAGTGACATTAACAATGATGAATTGAATGTTGAATTCCTAAAATATATGAGAGTGGATAAGATGAAATTGACCCCCAACAACATATTCATATATATATTTCATTGAAAGTGCTTGTCTTTTGCTTTTGCCATTGATCAAAACCTCATGCATAGATGTTTATTTTCTGTTTTGCATATTAAACCTCAATTATTTCGTTCTTAAGTCTTAGCTAATCAACAAATCACATAACTAAACTAGGCCGTGAGTCCTTTGGGACAACGATACTTGGTCTTACCGAGTTTATTACTTGAAACGATTCGGTCATACTTGCCGATTGTTCAACAAGTTTGTGACATCATATTTTGGTGATCATAAATTTGTCCATCAGTCCACTTCCTTTACTTCCTCCACTTCGTTCACTTCTTCATCTTCTTGTTCCACTTCGTCCACTTCTTCAACTTCATCTAGTTCCTCCACTTCATCCACTTCCTCCACTTCCTCCACTTTATCAACAACTTCTTCCACTTCCTCCACTACGTCAACTTCGTCCACTTCCTCAACATCGTCCACTTCCTCCACTTCCTCCACTTCCTCCTCTTCCTCCACTTCATCCACTTCGTCCACTTCTTCATCTTCTTCTTCCACTCCGTCCACTTCGTCAAGTTCGTGCTCTTCGTCCACATCGTCCACTTCGCCCACTTCCTCCACTTCCTCCACTTCCTCCACTTCCTCCACTTCATCCACTTCGTCCACTTCGTCAACTTCATCCACTTCGTTCACTTCGTCCTCTTCGTTCACTTCATCTACTTCGCTCACTTCGTCCACTGCGTACACTCCGTCCACTCCGTCTACTTCGTCCACTTCGTCAAGTTCGTCCACTTCTTCAACTTCTTCCACTTGGTCCAGTTCCTCCACTTCGTACACTTCGTCTACTTCGTCCACTTCCTCCATTTCCTCTACTTCCTCCACTTCAAGCACTTCGTCCACTTCTTCATCTTCTTCTTCCACTTCGTCAACTTCGTCAACTACTTCCACTTCGTCCACTTCGTCCACTTCGTCCACTTCGTCCACTTCCTCCAGTTCGTCCACTTCCACCACTTCCTCCACTTCGTCCACTTCCTCCACTTCGTCCCCTTCGTCCCCTTCGTCAACTTCGTCAACTTCGTGCGCTGCACAAGTTCGTCCACTTCCTCTACTTCCTCCACTTCCTCCCTTCCTCCACTTCCTCCACTTCCTCCACTTCCTCTACTTCGTCCCCTTCCTGCACTTCGTCAACTTCGTCTACTTCCTCCACTTCCTCCACTTCCTCCACTTCGTCCACGTCGTCAACTTTGTCTACTTCCTCCACTTTGTCCACTTCGTCCACTTCCTCAACTTCGTCCACTTCGTCAAGTTCGTGCTCTTCGTCCACATCGTCCACTTCTTCCACTTCCTCCACTTTGTCCACTTCCTCCACTTCCTCCACTTCGTCAACTTCGTCCTCTTCGTTCACTTCGTCCTCTTCGTTCACTTCGTTCTCTTCGTCCTCTTCGTTCACTTCGTTCTCTTCGTCCACTGCGTCCACTTCGTCCACTCCGTCCACTGCGTCCACTTCCCCCACTTCGTCCATTTCTTCCACTTCCTCCACTTCCTCCACTTCATCCACTTTGTCCACTCCGTCCACTTCTTCATCTTCCTCTTCCACTTCGTCGAATTCGTCCACTTCGTCAAGTTCGTGAACTTAGTCCACTTCGTAAGGTTCGGCCACTTACTTTACTTCCTCCACTTTGTCCACATCGTCGACTTCTTCATATTCTTCTTCCACTTCTTCCGCTTCGTCAAGTACGTCCACTTCATCCACTTCCTCCACTTCGTCAACTTCTTCCACTTCATCCACTTCGTCAACTTCGTCTACTTCCTCAACATCGTCCACTTCCTCTACTTCCTCCACTTCATCCACTTCATCCACTTCCTCATCTTCTTCTTCCATTCGTCCACTTCGTCCACTTCGTCAAGTTCGTGCTCTTCGTTCACATCATCCAATTCGTCCACTTCTTCCACTTCCTCCACTTTGTCCACTTCCTCCACTTCGTCCCGTTCGTCCACTTAGTCCTCTTCGTTCACTTGGTCCGCTTCGTCCACTCCGCCCACTCTGTCCACTCCGTCCACATTGTCAACTTCCTCTACTTCGTCCACTTCCTCCACTTCGTCCACTTCGTGATGTTCGTCCACTTCGTCCTCTTCCTCTACTTCCTCCACTTCCTCCACCTCTTCCACTTCGTCAACTTCATCTACTTCCTGCATTTCCTCCACTTTCTCCACTTCCTCCACATCCTCCAGTTCGTCCTTTTCGTCCACTTCCTCCACCTCGTCCACGTCGTCAGATTTGTCTGCTTTGTCCACTTTGTCCACTTCGTTCACTTCGTCCTCTTCGTTCACTGCGTTCATTTCGGCCACTGGGTGCACTCCGTCCACTCCGTCCATTGCGTCCACTCCGTCCACTTCGTCAAGTTTGTCCACTTCCTCCACTTCCTCCACTTCCTCCACTTCGTCAACTTCGTCTACTTTGTCCACTTCATCCACTTCGTCCACTTCCTCCACTTCATGCACTTCGTCCAATTCTTCATCTTCTTCTTCCACTTCGTCCACTTCCTGAACTTCGTCAAGTTCGTGCACCTCGTCCACATCGTCCACTTCCTCCACTTCGTCTACTTCTTCCACTTCGTCCACTTCCTCCACTTCATCCACCTTGTCCACTTCGTCCACTTCTTCATCTTCCTCTTCCACTTCGTCCAATTCGCCTACTTTGTCAAGTTCGTGCACTTCGTCAAGTTCGTCCATGATAACAGTTGAAAAACTGTTATTTTCATGCTTAAAATTGACACAAAAAGCAAGCTTTACACTTAGAAACTAGCTTGAAATCATGCTTTTATCCATATTTTCAGAAATAAGAGAGCTGGACAGGTTTATGCTTGATTTCAGTGTTTTTGTGCAGGTTTTAAGGTGAATTTAGTGAAAGAAGTGAAGAAGGAGAGAGATGGAATCAGAAAAGTCAACCAGAAACCAGAAAAGTCAACCAGTCAACCAGAAAAGTCAACCAGTCAACCAAAAAGTCAAGCAGTCAACCATAATACGAAAAAAGTCAACCAGACGAGTTTTGGGCCAGTTTTATGCGATTTTATGATCTGTTTAGGCCTGGACCCGTTTTCTATTATTTTTATGTCCTATTTAAAGACCTAGATGTCTTAGGGTTTGGTATCTTTGGCAGAAACGAAGCAAACACTCTCTCTTCCACCCCTTTGAAGGAGGATCTTGGATGCTCAGGCTACCTCTTCACCTTTCTAGGGTTTTATCCTTCATTCTTTCATTATTGTTCATCTAGGTTCACCATGAATATGGTGAACTAAACCTTGTATGTTTGTTGGGGAATCAATGTAATCTTTTGAAGCTCTCATATATGGAATTTGTGCTTGCATCTTAATCTAAGATTTATGCTTTCTTTCATCATTAGTTAGGATTTTTCCTCTTTGCTTAATGCTTGCTTTGTTTAACTCATTCAATGCATGATTATTGATTTTATCGATACGGGAACGTACGGGGAAGTCTAGATCCGGGGAATTACTCCCAATATTATATTGGTTGTCGTTAAGCTCCTGCACTTGATGAACTAATTATTAGGAATGCTAGGAATTGTATGAACTCGTAATTAGGGAGAAGCCTTCTTGAAAGGTACTTTAGAGAGTGACATTAACAATGATGAATTGAATGTTGAATTCCTAAAATATATGAGAGTGGATAAGATGAAATTGACCCCCAACAACATATTCATATATATATTTCATTGAAAGTGCTTGTCTTTTGCTTTTGCCATTGATCAAAACCTCATGCATACATGTTTATTTTCTGTTTTGCATATTAAACCTCAATTATTTCGTTCTTAAGTCTTAGCTAATCAACAAATCACATAACTAAACTAGGCCGTGAGTCCTTTGGGACAACGATACTTGGTCTTACCGAGTTTATTACTTGAAACGATTCGGTCATACTTGCCGATTGTTCAACAAGTTTGTGACATCATATTTTGGTGATCATAAATTTGTCCATCAGTCCACTTCCTTTACTTCCTCCACTTCGTTCACTTCTTCATCTTCTTGTTCCACTTCGTCCACTTCTTCAACTTCATCTAGTTCCTCCACTTCATCCACTTCCTCCACTTCCTCCACTTTATCAACAACTTCTTCCACTTCCTCCACTACGTCAACTTCGTCCACTTCCTCAACATCGTCCACTTCCTCCACTTCCTCCACTTCCTCCTCTTCCTCCACTTCATCCACTTCGTCCACTTCTTCATCTTCTTCTTCCACTCCGTCCACTTCGTCAAGTTCGTGCTCTTCGTCCACATCGTCCACTTCGCCCACTTCCTCCACTTCCTCCACTTCCTCCACTTCCTCCACTTCATCCACTTCGTCCACTTCGTCAACTTCATCCACTTCGTTCACTTCGTCCTCTTCGTTCACTTCATCTACTTCGCTCACTTCGTCCACTGCGTACTCTCCGTCCACTCCGTCTACTTCGTCCACTTCGTCAAGTTCGTCCACTTCTTCAACTTCTTCCACTTGGTCCACTTCCTCCACTTCGTACACTTCGTCTACTTCGTCCACTTCCTCCATTTCCTCTACTTCCTCCACTTCAAGCACTTCGTCCACTTCTTCATCTTCTTCTTCCACTTCGTCAACTTCGTCAACTACTTCCACTTCGTCCACTTCGTCCACTTCGTCCACTTCCTCCAGTTCGTCCACTTCCACCACTTCCTCAACTTCGTCCACTTCGTCCACTTCCTCCACTTCGTCCCCTTCGTCCCCTTCGTCAACTTCGTCAACTTCATGCGCTGCACAAGTTCGTCCACTTCCTCTACTTCCTCCACTTCCTCCCTTCCTCCACTTCCTCCACTTCCTCCACTTCCTCTACTTCGTCCCCTTCCTGCACTTCGTCAACTTCGTCTACTTCCTCCACTTCCTCCACTTCCTCCACTTCGTCCACGTCGTCAACTTTGTCTACTTCCTCCACTTTGTCCACTTCGTCCACTTCCTCAACTTCGTCCACTTCGTCAAGTTCGTGCTCTTCGTCCACATCGTCCACTTCTTCCACTTCCTCCACTTTGTCCACTTCCTCCACTTCCTCCACTTCGTCAACTTCGTCCTCTTCGTTCACTTCGTCCTCTTCGTTCACTTCGTTCTCTTCGTCCTCTTCGTTCACTTCGTTCTCTTCGTCCACTGCGTCCACTTCGTCCACTCCGTCCACTGCGTCCACTTCCCCCACTTCGTCCATTTCTTCCACTTCCTCCACTTCCTCCACTTCATCCACTTTGTCCACTCCGTCCACTTCTTCATCTTCCTCTTCCACTTCGTCGAATTCGTCCACTTCGTCAAGTTCGTGAACTTAGTCCACTTCGTAAGGTTCGGCCACTTACTTTACTTCCTCCACTTTGTCCACATCGTCGACTTCTTCATATTCTTCTTCCACTTCTTCCGCTTCGTCAAGTACGTCCACTTCATCCACTTCCTCCACTTCGTCAACTTCTTCCACTTCATCCACTTCGTCAACTTCGTCTACTTCCTCAACATCGTCCACTTCCTCTACTTCCTCCACTTCATCCACTTCATCCACTGCCTCATCTTCTTCTTCCATTCGTCCACTTCGTCCACTTCGTCAAGTTCGTGCTCTTCGTTCACATCATCCAATTCGTCCACTTCTTCCACTTCCTCCACTTTGTCCACTTCCTCCACTTCGTCCCGTTCGTCCACTTAGTCCTCTTCGTTCACTTGGTCCGCTTCGTCCACTCCGCCCACTCTGTCCACTCCGTCCACATTGTCAACTTCCTCTACTTCGTCCACTTCCTCCACTTCGTCCACTTCGTGATGTTCGTCCAGTTCGTCCTCTTCCTCTACTTCCTCCACTTCCTCCACCTCTTCCACTTCGTCAACTTCATCTACTTCCTGCATTTCCTCCACTTTCTCCACTTCCTCCACATCCTCCAGTTCGTCCTTTTCGTCCACTTCCTCCACCTCGTCCACGTCGTCAGATTTGTCTGCTTTGTCCACTTTGTCCACTTCGTTCACTTCGTCCTCTTCGTTCACTGCGTTCATTTCGGCCACTGGGTGCACTCCGTCCACTCCGTCCATTGCGTCCACTTCGTCAAGTTTGTCCACTTCCTCCACTTCCTCCACTTCCTCCACTTCGTCAACTTCGTCTACTTTGTCCACTTCATCCACTTCGTCCACTTCCTCCACTTCATGCACTTCGTCCAATTCTTCATCTTCTTCTTCCACTTCGTCCACTTCCTGAACTTCGTCAAGTTCGTGCACCTCGTCCACATCGTCCACTTCCTCCACTTGGTCTACTTCTTCCACTTCGTCCACTTCCTCCACTTCATCCACCTTGTCCACTTCGTCCACTTCTTCATCTTCCTCTTCCACTTCGTCCAATTCGCCTACTTTGTCAAGTTCGTGCACTTCGTCAAGTTCGTCCATGATAACAGTTGAAAAACTGTTATTTTCATGCTTAAAATTGACACAAAAAGCAAGCTTTACACTTAGAAACTAGCTTGAAATCATGCTTTTATCCATATTTTCAGAAATAAGAGAGCTGGACAGGTTTATGCTTGATTTCAGTGTTTTTGTGCAGGTTTTAAGGTGAATTTAGTGAAAGAAGTGAAGAAGGAGAGAGATGGAATCAGAAAAGTCAACCAGAAACCAGAAAAGTCAACCAGTCAACCAGAAAAGTCAACCAGTCAACCAAAAAGTCAAGCAGTCAACCATAATACGAAAAAAGTCAACCAGACGAGTTTTGGGCCAGTTTTATGCGATTTTATGATCTGTTTAGGCCTGGACCCGTTTTCTATTATTTTTATGTCCTATTTAAAGACCTAGATGTCTTAGGGTTTGGTATCTTTGGCAGAAACGAAGCAAACACTCTCTCTTCCACCCCTTTGAAGGAGGATCTTGGATGCTCAGGCTACCTCTTCACCTTTCTAGGGTTTTATCCTTCATTCTTTCATTATTGTTCATCTAGGTTCACCATGAATATGGTGAACTAAACCTTGTATGTTTGTTGGGGAATCAATGTAATCTTTTGAAGCTCTCATATATGGAATTTGTGCTTGCATCTTAATCTAAGATTTATGCTTTCTTTCATCATTAGTTAGGATTTTTCCTCTTTGCTTAATGCTTGCTTTGTTTAACTCATTCAATGCATGATTATTGATTTTATCGATACGGGAACGTACGGGGAAGTCTAGATCCGGGGAATTACTCCCAATATTATATTGGTTGTCGTTAAGCTCCTGCACTTGATGAACTAATTATTAGGAATGCTAGGAATTGTATGAACTCGTAATTAGGGAGAAGCCTTCTTGAAAGGTACTTTAGAGAGTGACATTAACAATGATGAATTGAATGTTGAATTCCTAAAATATATGAGAGTGGATAAGATGAAATTGACCCCCAACAACATATTCATATATATATTTCATTGAAAGTGCTTGTCTTTTGCTTTTGCCATTGATCAAAACCTCATGCATAGATGTTTATTTTCTGTTTTGCATATTAAACCTCAATTATTTCGTTCTTAAGACTTAGCTAATCAACAAATCACATAACTAAACTAGGCCGTGAGTCCTTTGGGACAACGATACTTGGTCTTACCGAGTTTATTACTTGAAACGATTCGGTCATACTTGCCGATTGTTCAACAAGTTTGTGACATCATATTTTGGTGATCATAAATTTGTCCATCAGTCCACTTCCTTTACTTCCTCCACTTCGTTCACTTCTTCATCTTCTTGTTCCACTTCTTCCACTTCGTCCACTTCGTCCACTTCTTCAACTTCATCTAGTTCCTCCACTTCATCCACTTCCTCCACTTCCTCCACTTTATCAACAACTTCTTCCACTTCCTCCACTACGTCAACTTCGTCCACTTCCTCAACATCGTCCACTTCCTCCACTTCCTCCACTTCCTCCTCTTCCTCCACTTCATCCACTTCGTCCACTTCTTCATCTTCTTCTTCCACTCCGTCCACTTCGTCAAGTTCGTGCTCTTCGTCCACATCGTCCACTTCGCCCACTTCCTCCACTTCCTCCACTTCCTCCACTTCCTCCACTTCATCCACTTCGTCCACTTCGTCAACTTCATCCACTTCGTTCACTTCGTCCTCTTCGTTCACTTCATCTACTTCGCTCACTTCGTCCACTGCGTACACTCCGTCCACTCCGTCTACTTCGTCCACTTCGTCAAGTTCGTCCACTTCTTCAACTTCTTCCACTTGGTCCACTTCCTCCACTTCGTACACTTCGTCTACTTCGTCCACTTCCTCCATTTCCTCTACTTCCTCCACTTCAAGCACTTCGTCCACTTCTTCATCTTCTTCTTCCACTTCGTCAACTTCGTCAACTACTTCCACTTCGTCCACTTCGTCCACTTCGTCCACTTCCTCCAGTTCGTCCACTTCCACCACTTCCTCCACTTCGTCCACTTCGTCCACTTCCTCCACTTCGTCCCCTTCGTCCCCTTCGTCAACTTCGTCAACTTCGTGCGCTGCACAAGTTCGTCCATTTCCTCTACTTCCTCCACTTCCTCCCTTCCTCCACTTCCTCCACTTCCTCCACTTCCTCTACTTCGTCCCCTTCCTGCACTTCGTCAACTTCGTCTACTTCCTCCACTTCGTCCACGTCGTCAACTTTGTCTACTTCCTCCACTTTGTCCACTTCGTCCACTTCCTCAACTTCGTCCACTTCGTCAAGTTCGTGCTCTTCGTCCACATCGTCCACTTCTTCCACTTCCTCCACTTTGTCCACTTCCTCCACTTCCTCTACTTCGTCAACTTCGTCCTCTTCGTTCACTTCGTCCTCTTCGTTCACTTCGTTCTCTTCGT
Source organism: Vigna umbellata (assembly GCF_029865625.1). Taxonomy (NCBI): domain Eukaryota; kingdom Viridiplantae; phylum Streptophyta; class Magnoliopsida; order Fabales; family Fabaceae; genus Vigna; species Vigna umbellata. The sequence goes on from NC_142168.1 coordinate 64,525,786, forward strand.
CCTCTTCGTTCACTTCATTCTCTTCGTCCACTGCGTCCACTTCGTCCACTCCGTCCACTGCGTCCACTTCCCCCACTTCGTCCATTTCTTCCACTTCCTCCACTTCCTCCACTTCATCCACTTTGTCCACTCCGTCCACTTCTTCATCTTCCTCTTCCACTTCGTCGAATTCGTCCACTTCGTCAAGTTCGTGAACTTAGTCCACTTTGTAAGGTTCGACCACTTACTTTACTTCCTCCACTTTGTCCACATCGTCGACTTCTTCATATTCTTCTTCCACTTCTTCCGCTTCGTCAAGTACGTCCACTTCATCCACTTCCTCCACTTCGTCAACTTCTTCCACTTCATCCACTTCGTCAACTTCGTCTACTTCCTCAACATCGTCCACTTCCTCTACTTCCTCCACTTCATCCACTTCATCCACTTCCTCATCTTCTTCTTCCATTCGTCCACTTCGTCCACTTCGTCAAGTTCGTGCTCTTCGTTCACATCATCCAATTCGTCCACTTCTTCCACTTCCTCCACTTTGTCCACTTCCTCCACTTCGTCCCGTTCGTCCACTTAGTCCTCTTCGTTCACTTGGTCCGCTTCGTCCACTCCGCCCACTCTGTCCACTCCGTCCACATTGTCAACTTCCTCTACTTCGTCCACTTCCTCCACTTCGTCCACTTCGTGATGTTCGTCCACTTCGTCCTCTTCCTCTACTTCCTCCACTTCCTCCACTTCCTCCACCTCTTCCACTTCGTCAACTTCATCTACTTCCTGCAATTCCTCCACTTTCTCCACTTCCTCCACATCCTCCAGTTCGTCCTTTTCGTCCACTTCCTCCACCTCGTCCACCTCGTCAGATTTGTCTGCTTTGTCCACTTTGTCCACTTCGTTCACTTCGTCCTCTTCGTTCACTGCGTTCATTTCGGCCACTGGGTGCACTCCGTCCACTCCGTCCATTGCGTCCACTCCGTCCACTTCGTCAAGTTTGTCCACTTCCTCCACTTCCTCCACTTCCTCCACTTCGTCAACTTCGTCTACTTTGTCCACTTCATCCACTTCGTCCACTTCCTCCACTTCATGCACTTCGTCCAATTCTTCATCTTCTTCTTCCACTTCGTCCACTTCCTGAACTTCGTCAAGTTCGTGCACCTCGTCCACATCGTCCACTTCCTCCACTTCGTCTACTTCTTCCACTTCGTCCACTTCCTCCACTTCATCCACCTTGTCCACTTCGTCCACTTCTTCATCTTCCTCTTCCACTTCGTCCAATTCGCCTACTTTGTCAAGTTCGTGCACTTCGTCAAGTTCGTCCATGATAATAGTTGAAAAACTGTTATTTTCATGCTTAAAATTGACACAAAAAGCAAGCTTTACACTTAGAAACTAGCTTGAAATCATGCTTTTATCCATATTTTCAGAAATAAGAGAGCTGGACAGGTTTATGCTTGATTTCAGTGTTTTTGTGCAGGTTTTAAGGTGAATTTAGTGAAAGAAGTGAAGAAGGAGAGAGATGGAATCAGAAAAGTCAACCAGAAACCAGAAAAGTCAACCAGTCAACCAGAAAAGTCAACCAGTCAACCAAAAAGTCAAGCAGTCAACCATAATACGAAAAAAGTCAACCAGACGAGTTTTGGGCCAGTTTTATGCGATTTTATGATCTGTTTAGGCCTGGACCCGTTTTCTATTATTTTTATGTCCTATTTAAAGACCTAGATGTCTTAGGGTTTGGTATCTTTGGCAGAAACGAAGCAAACACTCTCTCTTCCACCCCTTTGAAGGAGGATCTTGGATGCTCAGGCTACCTCTTCACCTTTCTAGGGTTTTATCCTTCATTCTTTCATTATTGTTCATCTAGGTTCACCATGAATATGGTGAACTAAACCTTGTATGTTTGTTGGGGAATCAATGTAATCTTTTGAAGCTCTCATATATGGAATTTGTGCTTGCATCTTAATCTAAGATTTATGCTTTCTTTCATCATTAGTTAGGATTTTTCCTCTTTGCTTAATGCTTGCTTTGTTTAACTCATTCAATGCATGATTATTGATTTTATCGATACGGGAACGTACGGGGAAGTCTAGATCCGGGGAATTACTCCCAATATTATATTGGTTGTCGTTAAGCTCCTGCACTTGATGAACTAATTATTAGGAATACTAGGAATTGTATGAACTCGTAATTAGGGAGAAGCCTTCTTGAAAGGTACTTTAGAGAGTGACATTAACAATGATGAATTGAATGTTGAATTCCTAAAATATATGAGAGTGGATAAGATGAAATTGACCCCCAACAACATATTCATATATATATTTCATTGAAAGTGCTTGTCTTTTGCTTTTGCCATTGATCAAAACCTCATGCATAGATGTTTATTTTCTGTTTTGCATATTAAACCTCAATTATTTCGTTCTTAAGTCTTAGCTAATCAACAAATCACATAACTAAACTAGGCCGTGAGTCCTTTGGGACAACGATACTTGGTCTTACCGAGTTTATTACTTGAAACGATTCGGTCATACTTGCCGATTGTTCAACAAGTTTGTGACATCATATTTTGGTGATCATAAATTTGTCCATCAGTCCACTTCCTTTACTTCCTCCACTTCGTTCACTTCTTCATCTTCTTGTTCCACTTCTTCCACTTCGTCCACTTCGTCCACTTCTTCAACTTCATCTAGTTCCTCCACTTCATCCACTTCCTCCACTTCCTCCACTTTATCAACAACTTCTTCCACTTCCTCCACTACGTCAACTTCGTCCACTTCCTCAACATCGTCCACTTCCTCCACTTCCTCCACTTCCTCCTCTTCCTCCACTTCATCCACTTCGTCCACTTCTTCATCTTCTTCTTCCACTCCGTCCACTTCGTCAAGTTCGTGCTCTTCGTCCACATCGTCCACTTCGCCCACTTCCTCCACTTCCTCCACTTCCTCCACTTCCTCCACTTCATCCACTTCGTCCACTTCGTCAACTTCATCCACTTCGTTCACTTCGTCCTCTTCGTTCACTTCATCTACTTCGCTCACTTCGTCCACTGCGTACACTCCGTCCACTCCGTCTACTTCGTCCACTTCGTCAAGTTCGTCCACTTCTTCAACTTCTTCCACTTGGTCCACTTCCTCCACTTCGTACACTTCGTCTACTTCGTCCACTTCCTCCATTTCCTCTACTTCCTCCACTTCAAGCACTTCGTCCACTTCTTCATCTTCTTCTTCCACTTCGTCAACTTCGTCAACTACTTCCACTTCGTCCACTTCGTCCACTTCGTCCACTTCGTCCACTTCGTCCACTTCGTCCACTTCGTCTACTTCTTCCACTTCCTCCACTTCATCCCCTTCTTCATCTTCCTCTTCCACTTCGTCCAATTCGTCCATTTCGTCCACTTCGTCAAGTTCGTCCACTTCCTCCACTTCCTCCACTTCCTCCACTTCCTCCACTTCCTCTACTTCCTCCACTTCCTCCATTTTGTCCACTTCCTCCACTTCGTCCACTTCGTCAACTTCGTCCACTTCCTCCACTTCATACACTTCGTCCACTTCCTCCATTTTGTCCACTTCCTCCTCTTCCTCCACTTCTTCCACTTCCTCTACTTTGTCCACTTCCTCCACTTCCTGCACTTCCTCCACTTCGTACACTTCGTACACTTCGTCTACTTCGTCCACTTCCTCCACTTCATGCGCTTCGTCCACTTCTTCATCTTCTTCATCGACTTCGTCCACTTCATCACATTCGTGCACTTCGTCCATATCGTCCACTTCGTCTACTTCTTCCATTTCGTCCACTTCCTCCACTTCCTCCACTTCATCCACTTCCTCCACTTCTTCATCTTCCTCTTCCAATTTGTCGAATTCGTCCACTTCGTCAAGTTCGTGCACTTAGTCCACTTCGTAAGGTTCGTCGACTTACTTTACATCCTCCATTCTGTCCACTTCTTCATCTTCCTCTTCCACTTTGTACAAGTCGTCCACTTCGTCAAGTTCGTGAAATTCATCCACTTCGTCAAGTTCGTCCACTTCCTCCACTTCGTCCACTGATGGACAAATTTGTAAGCACCAAAATATGATGTCACAAACTTGTTTCACAATCGGCAAGTATGACCGAATCGTTCAAGTAATAAAACTTGGTAAGACCAAGTATCGTTCTTCCCAAAGGACTCACGACCTAGTTTAGTTATGTGGTTTCTTGATTAACTAAGACTTACAAACGAAATATTTGGGTTTAAAATGCAAGACAGAAAATAAACATGTATGCATGAATTTTGATCAATGGCAAAGACAAAAGATAAACACTTTCAATGGAATATATGAATGAATATGTTGTTGGGGGTCAATTTCATCTCATCCACTCTCATATATTTTAGGAATTCAACATTCAAATCATCATTGTTAATGCCACTCACTAATGTACCATTCTAGATGGCTTCTCCCTAATCAAATAGTTCATACAATTCCTAGCATTCCTAATGATTAGTTCATTACCGCAGGAGCTTAAGGCAACCAATATAATATTGTCAGTAAAATATTGGGAGAAATTCCCCGGATCTAGATTTCCCCGTACGTGTCCGTATCAACAAAACCAATAATCATGCATTAGAATGAGTTAAACAATGCAAGCATTGAGCAAAGAGGAAAAACCCTAACTAATGATGAAAAGAAAGCATATGTCTTAATTCAAAGATGTATTCAACAAATCCATATATGAGAGCTTCAAGAGATTACATTGATTCCCCAACAAACATACAAGGTTTAGTTCACCATATTCATGGTGAACCTAGATGAATAACAATGAAAGTATGAAAGAATAAACACAATAAAGGTGAAGAGGTAGCCTGAGCATCCAAGATCCTCCTTCAAAGGGGTGAAAGAGAGAGTGTTTGCCTCGTTTCTGCCAAAGATGCCTAACTAAAGGACGTGCAAGCCCTTATATACTAATCTAGAGTTACAAAAGATTACAAAAGCCCAAGCCCAAAAAGTGCCGCTCAGCGCCATTTACCGCTCAGCGGTGGTTACGCGTCTTCTTTCTTCCCCTCAGCGGCCATTTTGCCCCTCAGCGGTTCCAACGCCACCTCTTGAGTGCCGCTCAGCGGTAGTTTGCCGCTGAGCGGTGCCTTCGACTTCTCTTTTTGCACTCTTTCTTGTCTTTTCTAATGTCCTCTCTCTCATTCTTCACTTCTTTCACCAAATTCACCTCAAAACCTGCACAAAAACACTCAAATCAAGCATAAACCTGTCCAGCTCTCTTATTTCTGAAAATATAAACAAAATGCATGATTTCAAGCTAGTTTCTAAGTCTAAAGGTTGCTTTTAGTATCACTTTTAAGCATGAAAATAACAGTTTTTCAACTGTTATCACAACCCCAAACTTAGAACTTTGCTTGTCCTCAAGCAAACAAAATGTAACTCCATCTCCAATCAATTCATATGATGGTTCACTCATTCAAAATCCTCTTTTCAAGATAAGTAATAACTTCACTCAAACTTATGACCAAGAGTTAATTCAAGATGTGCACATGCTTTAGTGTTCACAAAGTCATTTAAATTCCAACAAATGCTATTTTTCATGAATGATCAATCAATTAAGCATGGATGTTCATGTACTTATGGAATATTTCCTCACTAGGTAAAGTGTTTCACTCAACACACAAGTGTATAAGAGGTAAAGTGTTTCACTCATTCTCTCCACTATCACAATGTCACATGAATCAACTTTGCCTTTCATTTAACCACAATCAAATACATTCACAAGCATGCATCATCACAAGGACTTTTCAATGGCTTATAATGTGGCTGGGCTAACAAGAAAATTGGTTTTTCTGGATCACAAAAATCCTTGAGTTAAGAGAATCATAACAACACAATCTTCTTATTCATTCCCAACTTTCTTTTGCCTTTGCTTTTGCATTTGCATTGAGCTTTGCTTCTTTTTCTTTTCTTTTCTTTGCATATTCTTACTTTTTAGCTGTTAGCTCAATGCTTTTTCCTTTTTCATGTTTCCCCAATAACCCCAAACTTGAATATTTAACAATACCACACAGGATCTTCTACTTAACTCAAGGTAAAGATTTTCAATCAAGGGTGTTCAGTGTATATTTAAGGCTAAGGGTTCAAAGGATAGAACACAACGTGTTCTCTTTTAGAAGGCTAACTTTATGAATTTGGCCAATAAAAAGGGTTTCAAAAACACGGCCTTTGATCATATGATGCAAAACAAGCAATTGATTCAATCATAGAAAACCTGGGCAAAGTCATTCATGCTTTCAAAGTAATAGCATTCAACAATAACAACTCTGGAGCTCAAAACCTCACATATAAGCTCATTCACATTTGACATGCACATCCTGCTTAATTTCACAATCACAATCATGATATTATGCATTTGTTCACAAAGCTTGTGAATCACCTGTATAAGCATTTTAATGTGCACATCATCTCAACATCAATCAATCAATAAGCATCATCAAGCATTACTTATCACACAATCACAGTTAATAGCAAACCATCATAACAAACCAGGTGTTCAATAGAGTACATCAAACCCTAATCTAAAAACAAAAACAAATAAGTTCAGAAAACTTAAACCACAAAGCATAAGTCCTGCTCTAGTTATGATAGCATTCATCAGTAAATGCTATCTCAACTCCTCCTCAATCTGAGCTGTCCTCTGTATCCTCCTTCTTCTTGGATCTTATAGTCTTGATTCTTTTTGCCCGATGAGGAGGCCATCCCTGCATCAAACATAATTCACAAAACCAAAAGATACATTGTTAAGCATTAGTAAACCATAATGAAGAAATCAGCCCCTTCAATGATGCTCTCTCCCAACCCCAAACTTAGATGGAAAACTAGTGAGCAAGTGAGTGGAAGAGAAATTTTCTTAAGAGGGAAGAGTAAAAAGATGTGGAAAACCTAAGAGAAGGTATGTGGGAGTGTTTGTGCAGAGAAGAGCTTGAAAGACTGAGAAATTACGCAGCTTAGGGTTTAAAAATACCCTAATGGGCTCGGGTTCCGCTAAGGGGAACTAAGCCCATCTGCGAGAGTACCGCTCAGCGGTAATTGCCGCTCAGCGGCACTTTCGTGATGTGCCCTTCTCCTTCTTTTCTTACCCGTGCCTTCCCTACATGTCCTCATAGGTTCCCTGCAATTCATGTTAAAATGCTTATGCAAATCCTAACTAAAAATAAACAAACAGAAACAATCAATCAACTGGGTTGCCTCCCAGGTAGCGCTTGTTTAACGTCACGAGCCTGACCCAAAATCCACCAACACCCATCAGTAGGTGTTTCAAACTTACCAGCACCCATCAGTAGGTGCAAAATCTTCTCACCAACACCCATCAGTAGGTGTTACAAACTTAGTATCCTTCAGTAGATACTTAACCACCTAGCATCCTTCAGTAGATGCTAATCCAACAAAATAATGTCCAGAATAATGTTCACAAATTATAAATTACAAAACCAAATCAAAAGTTTGTAAATCCACTGGGTTGCCTCCCAGCAAGCGCTTCTTTAACGTCACTAGCTTGACCCTGTTAAAGCTCACGTTCCATCTTCTTTATAGTTGACGTAGTCCTTCCACCAACCTTTCAACTGCTTCCTTTGGACTGTCTTAGATTCTCTAGAATATGGAGACTCTATCTCTATCATCTCCTTCTCTTTAAAGCCTTTAATAACCCACAACTTGTTCTTGAGTCTTACAGGTGTGCCAAGTTGGAGTCTTAATTTTTTCCAGTCTCTAGGAACTTCTTCTCCTTTTCCAATCTCTTCTACCTTGGGTGCCTGAAAATACAAACAATGGTTATCAGAAACCTTAAGATTTTTATTTTTACCTCTCGTTATGGGTGCATCTCGAAATGCAGCTTTATAACTGGCTTCTTCCTCCTTTGCTTGTATCTCATCTTTGAACACATCCACCACCACTCTCTCCTCTCTGTCTTGGAGAACCACTATACCTTCATTCACATCAATGATAGCCCTGGCCGTTTTCATAAACGGTCTTCCAAGTATGATAGGTATCTTCTCGGTCTCCATCTTCATCACCACAAAGTCTGCCAAGAACTGAAGTTTGCCAACACAAACTATAATGTCCTCTACAATTCCACTTGACTCCTTTGAAGATCCATCGGCCATTACTATTCTAACCTTTGCAGGTTTCATTTTAACCTTGCCAATTTGCTCCAGTAAAGAATAAGGCATCAAGTTAACACTTGAACCTAAATCAAGGAGAGCTTTCTTTACCTTTTTCTTCCCTATAGAACAAGGGATAGAAAAGCTGCCTGGATCAGATGCTTTAGGAGGGAATGGCTCTTTTTTAACAGCTATACACTTCTTTGCTTCCTCATCTCTACGTCTTTTCTTTGTAGAGATGTTCTCATCAGATTTTGTGTAAACTGTGATTTTCTGTAGAATCTGCTCCCAAGGTGCTTCATTATCCAACATATTAAATAATTCTGTGAAATCCATTTGTTTCTCCTGATTTATTGGAAAAGGAAAATTATTTTCACTCTCTATTTCTCTTCTTTCTTCTGTTTCTTCTTCTTCTTCCAACTCAATGATCTCTTCATTTACACTCTTGACCACTTTGCACTCTTCTCTGGGGTTAACCTCAGTATTAGCCCCAAAGTTTCTGTTGGGTCTTTCTTCCAATTGCTTGGTGATCTGACCCATCTGAATCTCCAGATTCTTTATAGCAGCTTCAGTGCTCTTTTGAGAAGATTCAGTTTTTTGGATGAATTGCTGAAGAGTTTCTTCCAACTTTGTTGATCTGTCATTAAGCATAGATAATTGTTGCCACAAAGTTGGTTGCTGCTGCTGCTTATTAAACTGATTAGCCTGCCCAGTTTGTCCTTGGCCAATGCTTGGATGTGGTTTCCAACCCTGATTATAATTCCCTTGACGGTATGGAAACTGATTAGCCATGAAGTTAACATCCTCCAAGGCCTCTACTGGAAAAGCACACTGGCCATTGATGTGATCACCTCCACATAGTTCGCACAACTGGGTTTGTACCTGTGCAGCAGATTTTAACTCTTTAGGTAGTGAAGCAAGAGTTTTGGTCAGAGTTTCCAGCTGTTGAGTTAGAATCTTATTCTGTGCTAGCAGAGCATCATGGGTTTGTAATTGAAGAACCCCTTTCTGTTGCATAGGGGCGCCTCTTTCATTGTGAAGCTCATTATCACTTGTAGCCATATTTTCAATAATTTCAGTTGCTTCCTCTGGAGTTTTCCATTTGATATTGCCTCCAGCTGAGGCATCCAACATCATCTTGGTTTGTGAACCAAGCCCTCCAAGGAAAGTTAGGACTACTTCTTGATCTTCAAAGCCATGCGTGGGAGTTTTACGTAACAAGCTTTTATACCTGTCCCATGCATGTCCCAGTGATTCCTCCATGCCCTGCTTGAATGAAGATATCTCTTGCTTTCCTTTAGTCACTTTAGATTGTGGGAAGTATTTGCTTAAAACTTTGTAACCACTGCTTCCCACTCCGTGAAACTTTCTTCTGGAAAAGAGTTCAACCAAAGCTTAGCATTGCCTCCCAATGAGAAAGGAAACAAGCTAAGTTTGATAGCTTCGTCTGGCACCCCATTGATCTTGACCGTGTTGCAGATCTCATTAAATGTTGTAAGGTGCTCATATGGGCTTTCATGTGATAACCCAGTAAATTGATTACTCTTTACCAGTTGAATTAATGCTGGTTTGACCTCCATGTTGGCTGCATTGACTCTAGGTCGAGCTATGCTATTGAAGTGCTGAGGTCCAGCAAGATTAGTGTAATCTGCAAGAGTTTCTTCTAGCATTATTATTGTTCTCCATACTCCCTGTGCTGTGAACAGAACCTTGTGGTGATGATTGTAGGAGAGTTTCAGGAGAAGGGAAAAGTTCTCTGGACGTTCTGATTCTTCTCCTCCTTCTACTCTCGTCTAGTCCTTCAAGTAGTGGTTCTGTTGTTTTCTTACTTCTAGTTCGAATTGCCTTCTGCATGCACAAGAAAACAAAACCCTAGAAAAGATTTGTTAGCACAAAAAGATATAGAAGAAAATAAAGATTGAAAAGATATAAGAAGATAAAAGATTTAGAAGATAGAATCAAATAAAATATAATAAAACCTAATCTAAAAAAAAATAAAATCTAATCTAAAAGATAAAATAAAATAAAATCTAACCTAACCTAAAAGATAGAATAAGAATAAAATAAAATCTAATCTAAAAAGATAAAAATCTAATCTAACCTAAAAGATAAAAATAAAATCTAATAAAATCTAACCTAAAAATAAAAAACAGAAAACAGAAAAATAGAAAACAGAAAAATAAAATAAAAATTCGAAAATAAAATAAAATCTAACCTAAAAGATAAAATCAAATCTAAAAAAAATAAAATCTAATAAAAACAGAAAAAATAAAAACAGAAATTCAAAATTAAAGTCAAAGGTAATCAATAATCACACAAATTAACCAGTTAAACCATGAATCCCCGGCAGCGGCGCCAAAAACTTGATGGACAAATTTGTAAGCACCAAAATATGATGTCACAAACTTGTTTCACAATCGGCAAGTATGACCGAATCGTTCAAGTAATAAAACTTGGTAAGACCAAGTATCGTTCTTCCCAAAGGACTCACGGCCTAGTTTAGTTATGTGATTTCTTGATTAGCTAAGACTTAAGAAAACAATGATTGAAATTTTAATATGCAAGACGAAAATAAACATGTATGCATGAATTGATCAATGGCAAAGACATAAGATAAACACTTTCAATGGATTAAATGAATGAATATGTTGTTGGGGGTCAATTTCATCTCATCCACTCTCATATATTTTAGGAATTCCTCTTTCAAATCATCATTGTTAATGCCACTCTCTAATGTACCATTCTAGATGGCTTCTCCCTAATCAAATAGTTCATACAATTCCTAGCATTCCTAATGATTAGTTCATGAGTGCAGGAGCTTAAGGCAACCAATATAATGTTGTCAGTAAAATATTGGGAGAAATTCCCCGGATCTAGATTTCCCCGTACGTGTCCGTATCAACAAAACCAATAATCATGCATTAGAATGAGTTAAACAATGCAAGCATTGAGCAAAGAGGAAAAACCCTAACTAATGATGAAAAGAAAGCATATGTCTTAATTCAAAGATGTATTCAACAAATCCATATATGAGAGCTTCAAGAGATTACATTGATTCCCCAACAAACATACAAGGTTTAGTTCACCATATTCATGGTGAACCTAGATGAACAACAATGAAAGTATGAAAGAATAAACCCAATAAAGGTGAAGAGGTAGCCTGAGCATCCAAGATCCTCCTTCAAAGGGGTGAAAGAGAGAGTGTTTGCCTCGTTTCTGCCAAAGATACTAACTAAAGGACGTGCAAGCCCTTAAATACTAATCTAGAGTTACAAAAGATTATAAAAGTCCAAGCCCAAAAAGTGCCGCTCAGCGCCATTTACCGCTCAGCGGTGGTTACGCGTCTTCTTTCTTCCCCTCAGCGGCCATTTTGCCCCTCAGCGGTTCCAACGTCACCTCTTGAGTGCCGCTCAGCGGTAGTTTGCCGCTGAGCGGTGCCTTCGACTTCTCCTTTTTGCACTCTTTCTTGTCTTTTCTAATGTCCTCTCTCTCATTCTTCACTTCTTTCACCAAATTCACCTCAAAACCTGCACAAAAACACTCAAATCAAGCATAAACCTGTCCAGCTCTCTTATTTCTGAAAATATAAACAAAATGCATGATTTCAAGCTAGTTTCTAAGTCTAAAGGTTGCTTTTAGTATCACTTTTAAGCATGAAAATAACAGTTTTTCAACTGTTATCAAGCATCCATGTTAATTGCTTCTCCCATTTCTGAGAAACCATAGCAGATTTCTCCAGACTAATAATTTTCCTCCTTTGCCTAGCAATAATAGTATCCCTTTCATCCAAATTAGCTTCATTGCACCATTTAAAATAATTGCATCCTTGAAGTTCTTCGTTTCGAGTCCGCTGTTCAAAACATCCAACCACAAACATTTCATTACTCAAAAAATAAACTAATCACTAAAATGAAACTACAGCCATTGAACAAACCTTGTAATTAGGGCATCCCCAAAATTGTTTGCCTTCGTTCTTCACAGTTTTCGCCACTCTCAACACAGCAACTTCCCCACAATGACATATGTTAGTTTGAACCAATCCTCTGGATGAAACGGCACGACAGCTCCCCCATGAGCAAGACGAACAACACTGATGATTCAATGACATTGCCACTTCCTAAGCCAACGAAAAAACGACACAACCTCACAACCAAGCTTTCTCACCCAACCCCAATCCACACAGTACCAACACTTCTTCAACCAACTCCAAACCGAAGAACAGCCATTTCTCAACAAACACCCAAAGAGGGAGGAAGAAGTACAGGGAGGAAGAAAAATAAACTCACCAAGCTTATGGGGGACCACAACAAAAGCAAACACACACACGAAGCAAACACACACACCAAAGCAACCATAAACCCAACGAAAGCAATGTACACGTACCTTCGAATGGACCTTCGAATGGAACCCACTTCGCACTTCGAAATCACCAAACGCTTCCAAATCACCAAACGCGTTCTGCTTTCAAAAGCCCCAATTGCGATTTTTCACCCTTCCAAAACTCAGAAACACTCTATATCAAATATCTCAAATGCCCTAATTATTTTTCGTTCACAAATACAAATACCCTAAATGAATTCTGATTTTAATTTCCCCAATTCAATAACCTATTTCCATGTTCTCAAATATATCATTGCCACGTCATTACCACTACTGTGACTCAGTTGCCACGTTTTACTTCTCTAGTGCCAAATAATCAGACACTTAACGGAGTTAGTGTGTATTTAACGGAGATGACTAAATTGACACAAATTTTTTCAATGTTTGGATTCAATTGACACTTTTACACCACGTGAGGACGACAATGAAACTTTTTTAAAAATGAGGATGAATTTGACACAATTCAACCAAACTGGGGACAAAGGAAGCAATTAAACCATAAAAATAATTACATCATCAATCTAAAGAAAACTAAACTACGGGATTCCTCAGACATACCTCATTCTCCAAACTTTAGAATCTAAACGGAGTCAAACATTAAAAAAGGACACAAATTAACGCATGCAACAGAAACTCCTTGCATGGTCAAGAATAAAGAAAATGCCATGAAAGTGAGAATGAAACTTACTTGCTCTAATCACGAAACTGATCGGTCAAATAGGTAACCCTTGACTCTAGAATTGCCTAGACACCTCCTGATCATCGAATAGATAATTTAGGAGTAAGAAATTGTAGAAAAAAGTGAGAAAGAACAAAGATAAAGACTTTTAAAAAGATGAAGTGTTCTTAAAATATTAAGACAAGTTTAAAAAATTCTATTTACATCATAAGATTATTTTATAATAAAATAATCAATCTCATTATTTTACTACACCTATTTAGTCTAATAATCTACTTTTTAAGTTGTTATGTAACATCCCAAAATATAGTAATTACCATAAATTAGAATTAATCACATTACATAATGTACACAGTGCAGTCTTAAGCAAGATCAGCTATCAAAAGCCGAACGTCAAAAAGTTACAGAGTTAAGAAAATCAATACAGAAACAATCAAGGTTCAAGACGAACGGTTTTACAAAAGCTGATAACGAACGTCACAAAATTCTAAGCAGCCTATTCCTACTGGACGATCTAAGTCTCGGCCTTCACTTCGACTTCCACGAGATTTTCTTCTTCTACCACTTCCTCCAAAAGAGTTTCTCCATCTGCTCACATCCACACGGATGATCATTGCATTGGCAGGACGGACGTACAGGTACAAGACAACACAAGGAAAAACGAAAGGGTAAGCTTATGTAATTTAATTCATACAACAAACATACAAATCAACATACGAGCAATACAATAATATATCAACATAGCAATAATCATCCAAAACTCTCATAAAACAGACCGTCCGGACTGTATGAATCCATGTATCTACAGGCGTTCGTGCACCCGGGTGATGTGATAACTAGAAAACACTCAACAACTGCCACCCGAGGTTAGTCCTATCAGTCCAAAGTACTCCTAAGGACTAGGACCTCCTGCCGTTCCCACACATGACCTACTCCCCTCTACGTGAGGACGAGCACTCACGGAACATCAGGATGAACTGCCATCAGTAGCTTTACCATGTTCATACTACACAACTTCTCATATGGGAAGTCTGAGGTCTCTGTATGATGGGTCCTGGGTCCTGTTTAATTTAGGGTTTGTGCCGGTGTGACTTTATTTCACTACTTTTATTAGTTTCAGCACGACAACGAAGATAGAACCAAATAGAATCCCAAGTGGAAGAGTAAGAAGCATCATCCATAAGAGAATCTCAGCATAAGAGAAGGAAAATCCCTGATTGAAAAATGGAGGTAGAGACAGAGACTATGGTGGAGAAGAGGGAGATAATCAACAACGTGATGTGTCTTTTGACAGACCCAGATGGAACTCCCTTGGGCTCTCCCATGTACCTACTTCAGAATGTTGGCCCTCAACACCTCAATCAGATTGTTAATAAGCTTCAAAACAATGTAAGCAAGTCCCTTTATTCTTCTCAAATTCTATTTTACATTTTGTTTATTATTTATAACATTGAGCGATTATCTATGCTTTCATTTTAGGAAAAGAAGTTGCCGTATGCTTTCTATATATCAGATGAGGAGCTCATTGCGCCACTTGAAACATACTTGCAGAAAAACAAAGGTTAGTCATGTTTGTTTACAATAAATTATTTATTTTTCTTTCTTAATTCGTTGTAAATTCACATATCATTAAAATTATACCACATACTTCAATTAAAAGCAAATCCTTTATCTTTATAAAACTTCCATAGTTTCCCCAACTGTAACTTACACCTTAAGAAACTTCTAAAAATATGTGCAAATCACCGATTAGTGATTGGAAAGAAACTTTAAAATCTAAATGGAGTCAAAAATTGACACATGCAACAGAAACTCCTTACATGGTCAAGAATAAAGAAAATGCCATGAAAGAGAGAATAAAATTTACTTGCTCTAATCACAAAACTGATCGGTTAAATAGGTAACCCTTGACTCCAGAATCGCCTAGACACCTCCTAATCATCGAATAGATAACTTAGGAGTAAGAAATTTTAAAAAGAAGTGAGAGAGAACAAAGATAAAGACTTTTAAAAAGATGAAGTGTTCTTAAAATAATAAAACAAGTTTAAAAAATTCTATTTATATCATAAAATCATTTTATAATAGAATACTCAATCTCATTATTTTAGTATACCTATTTAGTCTAATACTCTATTTTTTTAAGTTCTTACAATAAAGATTTTAACTTTTAAAAAAAAACATAATAATAATAAATGAATTAAGATGAAAAAATATCAATTATGTTAAAAATATATATGTATATATACATATATATATATATAAAAAAAATAGGTTTAATCCTTTACTACATCCCTATTTATGTACGAATTTCTCAATTGGGTCCTCGTTTTTTAAAGTGTATCAAAATGGTCCCTAATTTTGAAAATTGATATCAATTGAGTCCTTTCCGTTAAGTTGGCTGGACGGCGTTAAAAAAATTGATGAGTGGATGCTGAGATGGCAAACGAGCGCTCGTCCACCAGCGAACGAACGCTCGTCCAGCAGCGAACGAACGCTCGTCCACCAGAGAACGAACGCTCGTCGACCTCTTACTGCTGGACAACCGCTCGTTCCACACTGGACGACCGTTCGTTCGGTGGTCGACGAGCGTTCGTTCGCTGATGGACGAGCGTTCGTTCGCTGATGGACGAGCGTTCGTTCGCTGGTGGACGAGCGCTCGTTCGTCATCTAAGCATCCCACTCATCAATTTTTTTAACGCCGTCCAGCCAACTTAACGGAAAGGACTCAATTGATATCAATTTTCAAAATTAGGGACCATTTTGATACAGTTTAAAAAACGAGGACCCAATTGAGAAATTCGTACATAAATAGGGATGTAGTAAAGGATTAAACCTAAAAAATATTATTAATATAATAAAATTTAGAAATAAAATAAAAACAAAAAATAGAAAAATAAGGAAAATCTAAAATGCCCAATGTAAAAACCTAATAGGGTTTTCTGCTTGCGTGGTATTTGAAAAAGGGAGAGGGGGACTGGATTTGAAAAACGGGGAAGGGAGCTAATTAGTTTATGGAATTCGGAAAGCTGGAAAGAATTAGAGGGAAGAAGAATACTGGATTGAAGAAAGAAGAAAATTAGGATTGTATTGGTTTCACACAACGAAGGTTATTTACCCAAATCTTATCTCTTTGCTTGAACTGTTTAAATCACTGGTCAAATTTTCTTATCTTTTGGATTTGTTCATGCGCGTTTTCTTAATCTTTGTTAGTTGTATTTCCTCTGTTCTGCAAATCTGATGCATGATTTCTTAGCATTATTGTGATAAATTTGTGTGTCATAATTTTTTGTGTCTCTGTTGATTCATGGATACGGAATAAACAAGAAACCATAAACAAAAAATGACAGACCCATTATCAGAGATGATTTAAAAAAAAAAATTAAAACCCAAGGTCACAAACACAGAGAAGAGATATGGCTTTTGATTTCAAAATTTTGGATGGTGAGATAATGAAAACCACGTCGCGCCAGAGAACATAATGCGGTGGTTGAGCGATGCTTCCGGCAAGTGGTTTCGTCAACACCAATGACGGTGGCGATGATTGAATAACGCAACGCAGGAAACAGTCAGCGGCAACGGCGCGGCCAGCGATCTCGGGGTTAGGTTAAAAACATATAAAATAAAAAAGTTAAAATAATAATTAGAAATTGGATCCGGAACAGGGGTGTGCTAACTGTCTTTCAAAAAAGAAATTTCAGAATTGATCTACCGTTTTGGCTCTGTTCAGGCGACCAACAATACAATCAACAGAAAGACAGTGGACAAGAACACAAAATAGCACACATTCAAAGCCAAAAAGTAATAATACACCATAAATTAAACTACCAAACAAGGCTACAAAAGAATGCTGAAGAAAACCAGTGAAGAAAACCAACCTGGATGAAAAAAAAAACAAACCAAACAAATGAGTGAGAAAAGGAAAAAGAAAGGAAAGGAAGAAGAAACTGAGATGAAGTGAAACGAAAAGGGAGAAGAGAGGAATCCGTGTGAGAGATGGGTGGGGGGCGCACGGAGAAAAAATAGGGTTTTCAAATTAATTAAAAAAATCCTAAATGATAAAAAGTAAAAAAGTTTTAACCTAAGGACAAGCGGAGGAACATGGTGTAGTGGTGGAGGCAGCAACACCCTAAAAGTCGTATATGTGGGCTTTCCGTAAGGCCCATCGGGAATAAAGGCCCAATTTAAGCGTAGTCCCTTTGCTAAGTAGAAAAACCTTTTGCCCCCATTGCTGCAACTCATTCGTTTATTCATTTGTCGCCACCACCGGCGAAATCCCATTCCAGTTTTTCTATCATCTCTTCCCACCCCAGGTGCGTACCTTGCTAAAGGGTCGTTGGCAATTTTTTGTTTTGTTTTGTTTTTGTGATTGTCGTTCTTGGTTTTTGCAGATTTTGAAGAAGAAAATGGTGAAGAAGAGAAAGCGCAGTGAGAGTGGTCAAGTTGTTGCACATCCTAAAAAGGAAGATGCTGCTCCAGAGAGACCGGTGAGGACCCTTCTGGGTTGGAAGGATAAGAGTCAAGTCACTGATGAAGTAGAAGACAATAACGTTGCTTCACCAATATTTAGGAACAAAGAGAAGGTTTTGGTCACTTGCTCTAGGCGTATCAGTTACAGGTACAACCTAATATACACCCCATAACTTTTAGTTACAGTTTTTGTTGCTTTTTCGAGTTTGGATATTGTTATGGTATTCATGGGTGGAGTGATTGTTTTCCATTAATTTGTAGGTACCGACATTTGATGTTGAACTTGGTGTCACTTTTGCCGCATTGCAAGAAGGATAACAAGGTTGAATCAAAAGAAACTAAAGGCGCCACCCTTAATGAGCTTGTTGAGCTCAAAAGTTGTTCTTCGTGTTTATTTTTTGAGGTATTTTATTTATATGCCACAAGGTTTTTTCAGTGCCGTGTTACTTCAATTTAGGATTGATATGTTGTGCTGTTCTCTAGACTAGTATTTGCATTTTTTTTTTGCGCTATTTGGAAAACCTGAAGCATGCTAATGGGTAGGGGAATTCTTTGTTGGTCACAACTGTTGATGCTATTTCAATGAGATGCGGTCGTGAGTTTGAGTCTGGTCAACTTGTTATATTCTATTAGTGTCTTCTCTCATTTTTTATGTATCAATTTCAGTGCAGGAAAGCAAAAGATCTTTATCTCTGGATGGCCAAATGCCCCAGTGGCCCATCTGTAAAATTTTTAGTCAGTGCAGGTATATTCCGATTCAATCATTGTAATCTTAATATAACACTAGTTTGCTTGCTCTGATTATTTAGAGTTCTGATGTCTGTATACTCTAGGCATCACTGGTCATTCTTCCTAGTGAACTATGTCTTTTGTGTTTCTCTCTCTATCTCGACCATTTTTTATACACTTTTAGTGATTTTCCTTTTTCCTCCACTGTTTTTTCAGTTCATACAATGGAGGAGTTGAAGCTAACGGGAAATCACCTAAAAGGTTCTCGTCCACTTTTGACGTTTTCTGCAAATTTTGAAAAAGATGCACATTGGAAACTGTTAAAGGAGATGTTGTTACAGGTGTGTTGTTGGTTTCTTTTGTTGCAAGTTTTTTCGTTTTTGTCCATCTAGTTCCATCCGAGGAAAGATGGATTTCTGTAAACTTATGTTGATAACTCTAATATGTGCACTTTCGTATATAAGGTAAAGGTTAGCTTGATGATTTCATCTTATTTTTATGATTCGTGATGTTGTAAACCATGAATTTCCGGCCAAATTAAGAACAGCTTCATGTGCTTTCTACCAATTTAATTGGAATCTTACATTTTTGTCGTCATATATCTTCCTACGATTTTTTTCTCAATTTATTATGTCTGATCAATGAAAATTCAATTGATGTTATTGTTATGCCCATCTATTTTACATAGTTTATGTCATATATCTGTTTAATGTATATTTTCTGTGTGCAGTTCTCTCTATTTCTGATACTGTTGTTTGTTTACTGTATTTGATAATTTCTAATATACTATTTCTTTCCTTTTGTTTAGATATTTGAAGTACCAAAGGACCATAGAAAGGCGAAGCCCTTCCATGATCATGTTTTTGTTTTCTCAATAGCTGATGACCATATATGGTTCCGGAATTACCAGGTTTGTGTCTGAATTTCGGAATTACCATAGACTATTTTTGCATTAAGATAAAGGTTAAAAAATCCTGGAGATTATTGTTAGGAGCATCTTTTCTGCCTATTTCTATACAAATTAAGTGTATGCATTGTTATTATAAACATGTTTATTGCTCTTTTTAGCCACATGTTAATGATTGAAGTGAAGTTTGGGTCGAGCATTTTTAACCTTTACTCCTTTACTTTCTTATAAACATTACTCAATTATCAACTTATCTATACATTTCAATTTGAAGTTTTAGTTTTTGACAAGACTTAGATAATATATAAAGAATGGTTAACCACAGGAATTTTGAAGATGGAGGATATTTGACCATTATAATGAGTTTAAATTTTATCTACTACCGATGTAAAACATTTTATTTGTAAATACATTAATATGTTCCGCTATGGTATTGTTTTGTAAGCTCAAAGGTTAAACTATGATGCATGTAATGTTTTATTTTATTGACCATCTTTATTCATTTAATTATGGTCAGTCTTACCAGATCAGTGAAGATCGAATCAAGTGGGGATTTTGGTTTGACCTGTGCATGCCTGCGATAGATGTTATACTCCGTTTTTGTTGGACAATATACCGTTAGATTGAGTCATTTGTGTTATACTCATGACATGGTCATTAGAGGACAATTGTTACTATTAGTTGTTCGCAATACTCCTATTTAATTCGAACATTATATGGTTTCATTTTCTCCTACTATATAATATTGATTTTTCCATGAGACAATATTGTAGTATTTTCTACCTGTTGCTAATGCCTACTGAGGAATGTTACATCTTTATTCCCTTGCAGATTTCTACTCATCATAATGAATCAGACAAATTACCAAGGGGAGGCCTTGATAAAATGACATTGATTGAGGTCTGAAAACTGGTTCTTCATGTATCTTTTGATCTTTCAATTTCTAACATTCATTTAACCTATGAGCAAACTATTATTTGTTTAGGTCGGTCCACGGTTCTGCTTGAATCCAATTAAAATATTTGGTGGCAGTTTTGGAGGCCCGACATTATATGAGAATCCATTTTATGTATCTCCAAATCAGGTACCAATCAATATATTTTTAATGTATGCTTTGAATTTCTCTAGCTTTCTACTAATAATTATATCTGTCATTGGTTGGTTGTGATAGGTTCGGGCTTTGGAGAAAAAGAAGAAGTCTGGAAAGTTTGCTAAGAAGGTCAAAGCAAAGACAAGGAGGAAAATGCATGAGATGTCTAATCCTCTGGAGCCTGATGAGTTTGCAGATATGTGGAAAGATTGAACATTTGGTTGTCAGCAACAGCTTTTGATGTGAATTGCTTTATATCTTCAGTTGGAGATATAGGCTGTACTTCTTTTTCTTCAATGTTATTTTCTGTTATGGTTGCAGAGGCTGGTTGTTCTCTTATCAAACATTGATTTGGTGGAAATTAAATTTTGGCAGAGAAGGTTCCAGTTGAGTTTGAGATTAGGTTTGAACGATATGTTTATTGTGAGCTTCCACCTGTAGCGATGGAAGTTCTATCTGAGCTTTCATCTCCTGTGGAGAACAACCTTTCTTTTGTATCTCACCCACCCAAAGTAATCAGATTTTGGCCTATGACATTTTTACCATGTTTGTGTTTTCAATATGGTTTGTTTCGGGTGGCTCTTCGACAAAACAAAGAGATTGAAAGTATTTTAGTTGATTTGTCCTTTTTTAAAATTAACAATTTTTGGCTTCTTTATTGGTCGTTAATTTCAGGCGTACTTTTGTTTCTGGTTTTCTTAACAAAAGAGAAGGGTTTCCAAGGCCCGAATTGCGCCATGGGCTCCCAAGTTGTGATTTTTTTCTACACAGTAGGAATATCTCCCTGCACCCCCAAAAGTACCAAATGATCAAATTGCCTTTAAACAAACTCTTGAACTTGGTGGTACCACAAAATTATATCTTCTGAATGTTTCACAATTTAATTTATCATTTCGGAATGAATTTTTTGGAAGAGGCTATAAATTATTCCAGAAATTTTTTGGCACAAAAACACTTTTCTTTCGGTCTTATGCAATATTTTGAAAAATTAATCCGAAAAATAACAATCTAAACCTATGAAAGCGTACAAAGTCATGTTAAGTACTTGAATTATAGGACACTTTTAACTTTTTGATTGATCAAATTTAAGAGCCATAAGCCGATATTCTAGAAAAAACTATAAATTGATGATCTTTGGCTTGAAAAATATTACGAATGGAACAAAAGGATATATATACTTCCTCTTAAAATAGAAAGGATTTTTCTTGATTTTAAAATATATAATTGTGAAGGAAAACCGTGAGAAATAATAATAACTAATAAATCACTGGCAACTCATTATCCTATCTACCTAGTGTGATACCACGACATAGTTTTCATTATCAAATACTCATGAAAGCATGTCACGTCTCAAACATAAAATAATGTCCCATGTCGGTGTAGAACATTGAATAGTGTCCCATGTCGGTGTAGAACATTGGTATAGATATTACCAAGAATAGTAGATAATATATGTATAATTTGCCGTATTTTTCTTCCTCAAAAGGAAAACTTTGTCAACACACTCTTTTAATTGATAAATTTTGAAACAAAAACAA
Organism: Vigna umbellata; assembly: GCF_029865625.1. Taxonomy (NCBI): domain Eukaryota; kingdom Viridiplantae; phylum Streptophyta; class Magnoliopsida; order Fabales; family Fabaceae; genus Vigna; species Vigna umbellata. Next base: position 64,547,689 of record NC_142168.1, read on the forward strand.
ATAATCATAGAAACTAGTATGTTAAGATAACCTTTCAAAAAAAATATTGGAATTGCGTTATACTACGGATCATGTATGAGATGAAAGCAAGTTTAGCACGCAACTAAAATACTTCATGTCACGCTTTTCACCAAATTTTTTAATTGTTTTCACATTTTTAGTTACAAGCAGTATGAGAATATAGATAAAAGGTAATTCAGCATTCAAGTAAGTAACACGACCCTTCGGATAATCAACTAAAATCTTAAATTTATAATAAATATAATTATTTATCTTTTTATTTAAATTTTATATTTATAAATTTCGAGATAAATTTATAATTAACTAATGTAACATCCCAAAATACAGTAATTACCATAAATCAGGATTAATTACAATTAACAGTAAAATAAACAGTCTTTAATATTAACAGCATTCAGTGGTTCGAAACCGAACGGCTTCATTACAAAATAACGAGAGTATAAGAGTAACAGGGAATAAAGCGGAACGAACGGTTTTACAAAAGGATTAACCGAACGTCCAAAACGATCTAACATTAACAGCCTAACATCTACGAGCGCTCTAAGGCTCGGCCTTTACTTCAACTTCGACCAGATTTGCATCTTCCAAATTTTCTTCGTCTAGCATTTCTTCAAGAGATGCACCACCATCTGCTCACATCCACAACGGATGATCATTGCAAGACAAGACGAAGATACATGGACAGTAGACAACACAAGGAAAAACACAAGGGTAAGCTTACGTAATTTAAATTCATACTTCAACATTTATATTTAAACCATCACGCAATCAGCACATATACATATAACATCAATCAAAGCATAAATATACTAATGCTAGACAGACCGTCCGGACTGTATGAATCTGTGTAGTTACAAGCGTCCTTGCACCCGAGTGATGTAGTAACTGGGTAACACCAAACAGCTGCCACTCGAGGTAAGTCCGTTCTTACGTCGCCCATGTTAACTTATGGACTAAGGACCTCCTGCCGTTCCCACACATGAGTACCCCCTTCTACTTGAAGAGGCGTATCACGGAACATCAGGATGGACAGCGAGTCTTAACTTATCCACAGTCATACTTTACAAATCTCAATTTCCAACCAAGAGTCGTTCCTCCTTGGAACGCTCGTTCAAATCTCAAACTCATAAATTCACCTCATATATGGCTCGTTCATTTTATAATTCTCTCAACATCACATTTTCATTCTTAGATACACTTCTCAAAAGAAACGAACGTTAATTAACTGTATGGACGAACGCTAATTTAGATCAGGACGAACACTATTAAAAACAAACGATCGACATGAGGTCGAACGCTATCGAAGACGAACGCTCGACATGAGGTCGAACGCTATTGAAGACGAACGCTCGACATGAGGCCGAACGCTATTTAAAGACGAACGCTCCGGTATAAGACGGACGCCCTGTAGAACAAATGTTCGACATAAGGCCGAACGATATTAAGGACGAACGCTTCGGTATAAGACCGAGCGTTACTATTTCATAAAGTTTTAAATATATAAATACTGCTGAGCTAGACGAACGCTCAGATATTCCATTGGGGACGCTCATTCGCGAGCAGAATTCTTTCCAAATGAAAGAATTCCAAACTGAGTTATTTTAATGAAGACCGAACGGTTTAAGACCGTTCAGGGACGAGCGTCATTTATCAGTGGGAAAGAATAAAATTTCATATTTCTCAACCTTAGGAATTTTCCAGATTACAACAATTTAACTTAGACTTTATACTTCAAATGAATCTCAAATTGATGAACTTTATACTTTCACTTCCAGATTAATTCATACTCAATAATCAACGTCTTAATAATTCATGCATTATAGTATTCATCCATTACTCATACGTTTCAATCAGCATGCAGTTCAACAACCCAAAAATCATATCAGTAAACATTCATAACAGCACAACAGGACTCGTTCATGCAGATTAGAAAAACGCGTATACAGAGATTTCATACCCACAACCCACATCATGCTTTCATACAATCATACACGTATAAATTTAAATATATGTAAGCTTCCCTTACCTGGATAGCAGTGTACTTCCAAAAGCAAGATTCTAGGGTTTCCTCTAACCACTTCTTACACCCAGGTTTCGTTCAACAGTTCCCACGTAAAACTAAGACACCAAAAATCAACACAATTCAGACCTAGAACCCATGCATGCAAACAAAACCAGGGTTCGCATGAGACCAGAAAAGACGAAGCTTCAGACAGGAGAACTTACCAGTTCCGATCCAAATTCTGTTCGGTCCAAATGAAAGATCACAGCTGGACGAACAATCCTACGGTTCTGGAAAGTGAATTGGAGAAGAAGAAGATGAGTTACAGAAGAGAGAAGGTCACTGGTTCTAGAGAGAGATCAGAGAAAATGGAAGTCTGGTTCAGAGGAAGAAGATGAGTGATACAGGTGAGTGGAGGGTTTTCGAAAAACTCTTTTTGCTGAACTCACGTTCGTTTGAACGAACGTCTCCCTCGCTGACACCTGCATACCAAACTCTGAATTGGAAACTTCCAACGTGACAAGTGGCGTGTGTGCATGCAGAGTTTAGTGCGCAATTAATGCACTGGACGTGTGGCACGGCTCATTTATGGAAGCAACTAGGTGAATCAGCAGCATAATAAATACTGATTTGACACCTAATTACATCTCTAATTTACCGGGATCTCACAACTAACATAAACTTAATTATGATTCTATATACTTCACCTTTAAATTTGATTATTAGAAATATTTAAGTAATTGGTGAGTGTTCAATTGATCAGTTTTTTGATTGATTAATTGTTGAAACATCATAGTTAAGATACGTTTTCACTAACTACAATATTTCGTTTAAGTATATGAATAAACACCATCTAGATGATGATATAATATCATTTATAATATAATTTTAATACGATTTAAATCACATTATTTTTTAATCTCAACTTTAACCAGTCCTTTTAATATGATTTAGATTCACATTATTTATTCGTGAATCTCAACTTTAACCATGACATTTTTGTCCTTTAGCCAGGTGAATAGATATGATATTCCTCAATCATGACTTAAAATTATCTGATATGATCATTGATTTTCTTAATGGGAATCACTTTTCTAGAAGTGTAGTCTTTGGTTAGCACTTAAAGTCACGGCCACAAAATAAATGTTGGCCTCATGTAACTCCAAAAGAAACAGAACATATTCCAATGTTAACTCTTAAACCAAAAATCCAATCACCATTTCTTCTTTACATTTCTGGTTCCAATTGGCCTGAGACATGAACTGAGACATGTTATATTTAAATATATGTTTATGTGGAGTTGGAATATGTGAGTGCTGGGTGGCCCTCCAACAATTTTCTTAACCTCATCAGTTCATAAGTCTTAAAGACAATGACCCTTCCATCAACCACTCCCACTCACTTATTTTATTCCAATTTACCCCACAAAAAGATTTTCCTTTTTCCACCTTAATCCACCAACTAAGTGACCATTCTATTTTCCACATAACCCCATTAGTCACACACCAAATCCATTATGTCAGTCCACAGATTTCTCCTGTTAGAGTACAATGGATCACATAATTAAACCTCTTAACTAGCTTATTCCATTACAAAAAAAAACTAACCCCATTATGTGTTTCTCCACTGTTTTCCAATGCCAGACCATAATAATTATTATCATTATTTCTATCAATTGCTGCACTGTTGTCGTTCAACCAAAAGATCTTCATGTTTCCTCTTTCACAGTGTAAACGATTCTATAAATTTATATTGCTGAAAAAAATAAATATTTAAACCAGCTTAATTTATTTAACGAGACTCACATTTTCACAAGGTCTTTCAGGTACGGAATTGAGGTCCCTTACTCAAAGTATTCCAAACTGTCCATAAGATAAGTTGCTTGTCAAAGATATTTCGATCCTCAAGTCAATAATATGACCGACCAATTAATACATTAAGTGATGCATATAATGTGCATGATGATTTTAAAGTCATATATATATGAAACTTTTATTTATAATAGTTGTAATGAGTCTTTATCTTTTATTGTCCAATAACGACCTAATCATACATTAATTTGTATTACACTGTTAGGTCTTACTGACACGAGCTAAAGAAACTTTATTTATAATAATTATTTTTTTTAAATAAATGTTATATTGCACTTCCTCTTATTTTTAACAAACTATAATACTGTCTTTTTTTCTTGTATAATTGGGTGTAATAAGAAGTGTGACTAATAATTGTATTGTCGTGTCTCTTAAACTTTTAGGGGTCCTATTTAGAGACTTTAAAAGCACAACAGTTTCAGGTTTCTTGTTCCTTCTTTTGTGTTGGTTGCTTCATTGATACAACATCAATAATCCATTTGGAAGTTCCAAAACAACCAACCGAATAATAAATAAGTCACACATTATCCGAATTAGGTTCCTCAAAGATACTTATCAAGAATACAATAAGTGTGTCGTGATTTAGTTTATTTCCAAAATAAATCAGACTTTCATATTTTTTAAGTCATCTTTAAAAAGGTTGTTTTCAAGTTTAATTTGGAACAAAGAGACAAATTTAGGACATCTTTTAGATTTCCCTTTAAATTTCTACATATGTCTAATAAGATTAGTTTCTTTTCTATAAAGTTAATTTCGAGTTGAAAGACTTAAACAAACTTTAAAATGTGATTTTTATTATAATTTTATTTAAAATATTTTTTTCAAAAATTGAGTTTTTTTTTTTGTTTTAAAAAAATTTTGAAGACTTTTTTACTTGGAAGCTTAAATTAATCCCTACTAAAAAAATGGAGACCTTCTTTTCTTAAAAACTTAAAACAAGGGTTTATCAGTTTGGACTTTGAAATGATCCTGATAACTCTAGAATCACCTAAAATTCTCTCAAAGATAACTTTAGTCTACTAAAATCACTTACATGAGTTTTCATAAATCATATTCTTAGTAAACTTTTGTCGTATTTGGTCAAATGATTTGATGAGTTAGAATTTGTGATCTCTGATATTTATATATATAATGTTAAATAAGAAATTAAATGTGCAATGTGAAAAATGTTAGTTGAAATGATGCTAAATCTTACTATACAAACTTATTAATTAGTCATACTAAAATAAAATAAAATATTGAAAGATGGAGTTACTATATATACGAGACAAGTTCCTGAGGCCCTCCTTTGGAAAAGATAGAAGAAAGAAAAATTGCAGCAATTGATGCTCCAAACACAAGAAAAAGAACCAACAATGATTTGAAGTTTCACACAAGACAACCTCAAAGAAAAAGAAAAACCAGATGGGCGTTTTAGTAACTTCCGAACACTCTCTTTCATGGAAGATCCGTAACTGTAGCAGTTGTACTTAATCATGGACTATAAATTGATTAAACTCTATCACATCCACACCATCCCAAAATCAAAAACCAGTTTCCAAAGAAAAAAGATTACAACTTTGTAAAAAAAAGTAGTAAAAAGAATGAACTCAAGCAGAAGAAGTGAATCGGAAGAAGGTGGTTTGAGAAAGTTGAGTTCTCCCATAGCTTACCTGTTTGGTGGCTTAGCCCTGATGCTCGCAGTCATAGCAGTTGCATTACTCATTGTTATGTAGTAAGGATATTTATGTAATAACATAAATATCTTAGATATTTTAGACAGTTAAAATATCAGTCAAAGCCACTAACCACACTTTTAGGTAAGGTGGTTATTATTATTTTGCTTATAAATACAGTGACAGGACCCAAGTCCAGGTACGTTCTCTTTATGCTCTAGAGATCCTGAATAATATTTCAGAGCAGTATCCAATTACTCTCTTGAGAGCTTCAGCTCCATAACTCACATCTGACTTGAGCGTCGGAGTATCTTTGCAGGTACCTCCCCCTCCTTTGGTGAATACGAAGGACAACAGTTGAAGAAATGCAAGCATCCCAGACATCCAGGAGCAACAGAGACACACAGGAAAATGTACACCGAAACATTTTGGCGGCACCTGGGTGTTCTAGGGCGAACATCGGCCAGCGGGAGTGTATCCCTTTATGCAAGTGTTGTTCGATGCACCTGGGTGTTCTAGGGCGAACATCGGCCATAAAGGGATACACTCCCGCTGGCCGATGTTCGCCCTAGAACACCCAGGTGCATCGAACAACACATGCATAAAGGGATACACTCCCGCTGGCCGATGTTCGCCCTAGAACACCCAGGTGCATCGAACAACACGTGCATAAAGGGATACACTCCCGCTGGCCGATGTTCGCCCTAGAACACCCAGGTGCATCGAACAAAGGGACACACTCCCGTTGGTAGATGTTCGCCCCAGAACACCCAGAACATCAACCGCTCGACAATCCATGGACGAGCGTTCAAGCAGTCGGCCGTTCGGCCTCAAAGGTGTTCGCCCTTTGGTTTCAACCGCTCGACAATCCATGTACGAGCGTTCAAGCAGTCGGCCGTTCGGCCTCCCTTTGGTTTCAACCGCTCGCCAACTCATGTGTATGAGCGTCCATTCAGTCAGTCGTACAGCGTCAACGCTCGACATCAACGCTCTACAATCAAATGTCAACGAGCGTCCACTCAGTCAGCGTTCGACCTCAACGCTCGACAATCAAATGTCAACGAGCGTCCACTCAGTCAGCGTTCGACCTCAGCGCTCGACAATCAAATGTCAACGATCGTCCACTCAGTCAATCGGTCGACCTCAACGCTCGACAATCAAATGCACGTCAACGAGCGTCCAAACATCGCTCGACATTCCGTTTCAACGAGCGTTCCATAAGCGCTCGCCAATCCGTATCAGCGAGCGTTCAAACATCGCTCGACATTCATGATTAACGAGCACTCAAGAAGTTGGCCGTTCGGCCTCAAATTTGTTCAACCTTTTGGTTTTTGCCGTTCGTCTTCGCCTCCTTTTTGTCCATCAAATTCCTTACTTGCACACGCTCTCTAATTACAGCAAAGACAGCCTCCATCAAACTCATAAGTCCTAGAGTTACCACGTTCATAAAACGGAACGGTTAACTCGGACTTGGGGGGCATGTTATGTAGTAAGGATATTTATGTAATAACATAAATATCTTAGATATTTTAGATAGTTAAAATATCAGTCAAAGCCACTAACCACACTTTTAGGTAAGGTGGTTATTATTATTTTGCTTATAAATACAGTGACAGGACCCAAGTCCAGGTACGTTCTCTTTATGCTCTAGAGATCCTGAATAATATTTCAGAGCAGTATCCAATTACTCTCTTGAGAGCTTCAGCTCCATAACTCACATCTGACTTGAGCGTCGGAGTATCTTTGCAGGTACCTCCCCCTCCTTTGGTGAATACGAAGGACAACAGTTGAAGAAATGCAAGCATCCCAGACATCCAGGAGCAACAGAGACACACAGGAAAATGTACACCGAAACACTCATCATAGCTTGTTGTTATCGTAAACATTATTATGCTTCGAACTCAGCCGGTGATGAAGAGAAAGCAGCAAAGATGGAGAAAAAGAAGGTTAATATTTCAGAGCCACAGATTGTTGTGATCATGGCTGGTGAAACCTACCCTACTTATTTAGCCAACCCACTCTCATCGACAAGAGACTATTTGTTGGAAGTCTTGGAATTCTTACGTAAATTAAGGATAAGATCAATTTATAATTTATAAACAAATACAAATCTTGTATTACAAACTGATTTTATAAGATAGAATTAGACTTAAAGTCTACTTTCTTTCAAACCAAATTAGGAGGATCACAATCACAGATTTTCTCCATCTGCGGTTTAATTTAGTTTCCTAACATTTTTGTAGTTCTTTAAACTCTTGTTGGATTGATCTCCTACGTTTAAATTGAAGAAAATGAAATGGATATCGTAGCTAGCTTTAGCACCGAGGTGTTGGTCTTTTCATGTAAAGTATTTCAGTACGAACTTTAAACTTAATTCCACGTTACAAAAATTAGTTTATATAATAAAATTTTCATGAACTTGTATATTTTAAATTTATCTTCTGAATCGTTGAGGGAGACTTCCAACATTGTTATTTTGTTCTGACCAACTTTGGATCAAGGAAATTGCGTTTGTTGAATCCTCGTCCAATGGGAAACTGATGAATACTGTAGAAATAAGTGGAAGAAACAAAATTAGCTTTCAGTTCAAAGTTAAAGAACTTCAGATGCGTCTCCAAACAAAGAAAAGGAGATGAAAGAAACAAAAAAATTTCAGCTTACAGTTTCATCTTTTGAACGCATAATGAAGTACACCAACTCATTTAGTCATGAGTAATGCATGATCATAAAAAATAAATTTTTTGTATTTTTTTAAAAAAAATAAAAAAAAATGATGTCAAATAAATATAAAAATTTAGATGTGTTAAAAAAATTATATATCTGGACGTTATAACCGAACACCTCACTAAAATCGTACAATGTCTGGACGAACGTTCAAAGATCAATCATCATCAAATACCGAACGATCGCTACGAACGATCACTAACTGGGAATAAACATCAGCAAAACCGAACGTTATCTATCATTAATACCGAACGCTTACGATCGAAACCTGAAAATACTTGGTCAAGATCGAACGCCAGCTATTACTGATACACCCAGATTGAACACTTATCGATCGAAACATCACAATACGCGATTTAGGTCGAACGCTAATGATTTCTTACTGATATCAAGACCGAACGCTCAAGATCCAAACTAAAGACTATCAAATCAAGACCGAACGCTCAACAATCAGAATTAAACCAAGACCGAACGCTCAAAATCAGAATCAAACCAAGACCGAACGCTCACAATCAGAATCAAGCCAAGACCGAACGCTCACAATCAGAATCAAGCCAAGACCGAACGCTCACAAACAGAATCAAACAAAAACCGAACGCTCACAATCAGAATTAAACCATAACTGAACCCTCAAGATACAAACCTAAGAATACCAACTTAAACGAATGACTACAATCACTAATTTATCAAAACGAACGCTCAGGATCACTTCCTGAAACTAACACTTTATGATGAACGCTTAAAATCAGTATTACTACAAAACCGAACGCTTATAATTTGTAATACAGAACCCAGACCGAACGCTAAATATCAATTTCGGAGGATACCAATTGAAAGACGAACGCCTACGACCACTATTTCACAAAGACCGAAAGCTCAAGATTGAAGCCTATGAATTTAAGACCGAACGCATACAATTAGTAGTACACCGAGACCAAAACTCAAATTAACCACTATTAAATTGAACACCACTGGGACGAACGTTTTGAGTATGGATCGAATACCTAGAGAACTATGTCGAATACCTAAGGTACTGAACGATCGTTTAGAATCCTGACCGAACGGTCATCACTTAATCCAGTACCATATGAACACTTTAACCGAACAGTATTAAATCAAGCCTGTGCGAACGGTACTAAAGCCAATTGTAACCGAACGGTACTAAATATCAACCGAACGTTAAACTCACTATGAAGGACGAACCCGAACGCTCGCTAACACAAGACCGAACGCTCCACAGATTTTGGCCGACCACTGTTTGGTCGAGCCATTTGGACGAACGTCCCATTTTGACCAAAATTGGACGTACGCCCGTTTCTGCAGAATTCTGCAGAATCGCACCAGAGTTTCCAGAAACGCAGAAACCCCATTTTTCATCCCCAAATTTCCAGATTTGCATCAAATATGTTAGAGTGGCAGCTTATCAGAGGAGAGGAAGATATTTTGGAAAAGCGGAACCGAGAGAGACAGGCAATGAAAACAGAGATGCAAAAGATTTAGAGAAAACGATTAATTTTCTTATTGAAGTCAGCAGTATATATGTACAAAAAGTAAACTGTCTAATGACAGTTAAATCAGTTGTGTTCTAGATTTACATTCCTAACACTCCCTCTTAAATCTAAATCACTAAGAGACCTAATTCCAAGTGATCTTCTAAGCTTTTCAAATCTATTCTGTCGTAGGGCTTTCGTGAATATATCAGCTTCCTGTTCATCCGTGTTGCAGTAGATCAGTTCCAGTTTTCCTTCGCTGACCCGTTCTCTGAGATAGTGAAATTTTGTTTCGATGTGCTTGCTCCGTCCATGAGATATTGGGTTTTTGGTTAGATTAATAGCTGATTTGTTGTCTATCCTTAAGCATGTTGGTCCGTGATGCTTGATCTTTAGCTCTTGCAAAATGGCTTCTATCCAAGTGCATTGACAGGCAGTCTCTGCTGCTGAGATGTATTCGGCTTCACACGATGAGAGTGCCACGACTGTCTGCTTCTTAGAACACCATGAGATGGGGGCTCCCATAAGCTTGAACAAATACCCGTAAGTACTCTTCCTGTCTACAAGATCACCGCTCCAGTCCGCGTCACACCATGCCTCCAAGATGTTGGTAGTGCTATCAATTTTTCTGGGAAAGTAAATTCCGTAGTCTAAGGTACCTTTCAAGTATCGAAGGATGTGTTTTGCAGCTGTCATGTGCGATTGTCTGGGATCATGCATGTAACGGCTGATGAGACCCACACCAAAGCTTATGTCTGGCCTGCTGTTACAGATGTAGCGGAGTGTCCCGACTATCTGTCTGTATAGCGTTGCATCTACTTTGCTTTCATCCTGCTGCAGTGAGAGCTTCATGTTGGCAATAACTGGAACTGATGCGCTGTTGCAGTCTTTTAACTTGAACCTCTCCAGAGTTTCGAGAATATATTTCTTTTGATTCATATGTACTCCCTCTTTGGTTTGTATAAACTCCAATCCAAGGAAGTATCCCAAGAAGCCAAGGTCTGTCATCTCCAGATCATTCTTCATCATAACTTTGAATTTTTCAATCTCTTGCACTGAGCTTCCAGTGACCAGTAGGTCGTCCACGTACAGACATATGAGCAAGGTACCTAGCTGATCACAGAACTTGACATTTATATTCATATTCAACAATACATCTTTGAAATCCATACCTGGTGAGCAACGAGTCAATATGCTTGTTCCATGCTCGTGGTGCCTGACGAAGACCGTAGAGAGCTTTGTTAAGTTTATAAACCTTCAGTTCATTGTCCTTCTTGATGAAACCAGGCGGTTGACATACGTAGACTTCTTCTTCGAGAGCCCCATTAAGAAATGCTGATTTGACATCCATCTGGCTGATACTCCAATTATTTGAATTGGCAATAGCTACCACGATCCTCACCGTTTCCAATCTTGCAACAGGGGCGTACACATCAGTGAAATCGATCCCAGGTTGTTGCAGAAATCCTTTAGCAACTAGTCTAGCTTTTAACTTTGCCACACTCCCATCGGGTTTGTACTTAGTTTTGAATATCCACTTCACCTCTATGGCTTTCTTGTAGGCAGGTAAGTCCATCAACGTCCATGTTTTATTCTTCTCGATAGCTGAAATCTCCTCAATCATAGCATCCTTCCAATTATCATCTTTGATAGCTTTCTCCCATGCTATGGTTTCAGTACCTGCAAGTAAAGCATAATGCAATATATCACCTGTGTCTGTAATGTCACTGTCTCGGAATAGCTCGTGATCTGCCAGTCTTGTCGATGGGAAACGCGTTCTTTTTGACCGCCTATTATTTACATCCTCTGTATTAACTGTCGGAGTGTCTTGATCATAGTTTCTCTCCTTAAACAACGTAGTAATCACAGTACTAGGTGAATTATCTGGGGTAGTCTCACATGTGTTCCACTTGAACACATTAGATTCATCAACAATCACGTCCCTACTTATCACAATTTTTGATTTCACTGGATCATAGAGTCTATATGCTCCAGTTGGATGATAACCAACAAAAACGAAAGTTTCGCTTCTATCGTCCAATTTCTTTCTCAATTCAATTGGGACATGCTTATAACAGACTGATCCAAAAATCTTCAGGTGTCGCACGTCAGGTTTGTTTCCAGACCACGCTTCTTCCGGTGTGCTAGTTGGCAAAGCTTTGGTTGGGCTCCTATTCAGTAGGTATGCTGCAGTTGAAACTGCTTCTCCCCACAGATGATGCGGAAGACCCCTTCCTTTGATCATACATCTGACCATATCAAGAAGCATGCGATTCCTCCTCTCAGCCAATCCATTATGTTGAGGAGTGTAGGGGGCTGTGACTTCGTGTATAATCCCTTTTTCAGTGCAGAATTTCGACATTTCTCCTGAGTTGAATTCACCTCCTCCATCAGTGCGGAGAATTTTGATCTGCTTGCCCGATTGCCTCTCGGCCATGGAGCAAAAATTAACAAAGTGTAAGTTTCACCTTTTCCTTTTAACAGATAAACCCAAATTTTTCTAGAAAGCTCATCCACAAAAAGTAGGAAGTATCTGTTACCTCCCAGAGACGACACGTCGAATGGTCCACATACATCAGCATGCACCACTTCTAGCAGCTGTCTTGCTCTCTTGTAGGCACGTTTCTTGAATACTGATCTTGTTTGCTTTCCTATGGTGCAACTTTCACAAACTTTCTTAGGTGCCTCAATCGTACAGATTCCACTCACAAGCTTCTTTTCTTTAGCTTCTAAAGTTTAGATGCCCGTAACGATAATGCCACAGCCAATTTCCTTCAACACTTGTTGCTTTCATGCATTGTATCTCCGCTGTATTCAGATCTACACGAAATGTGCGATTGCTGGCAATAGGAGCTTTGAGTATCATTCGTTGCTTTTCGTCGAACACTTTGATGTGCCCTTGTTCCATTTTCATGGTGTATCCTTTCTCGTGTAACTGACCAAGACTCAGGAGGTTGCTTCTCATGGTGGGTACGTAAAGAACATTATGCATGTATACTGGCCTTCCATCTTTGCGCGCAATCAATACCTTTCCCGTGCCTTCAGCTCTTATGGTACTATTATCAGCGAACCGTATTATGCTTTTAACACTAGTATCAAGATCGATCAGCCAATTTCGATTTCCTGTCATGTGGTTGGAACACCCTGTATCCAAATACCACGATGATCCCTCATTTGCATGGCTCGTCTTCCCAGCAAGAGACACGTATTCTCTTTTGCAGCATTCTTTGTGCAGTTGTCTTCAACTTCGCTTGTCTCAAGTACTTGTTTTCTTTGATTAATCAGATTCTCATCAGTATTTCTTCCTTGCGTTGTAACAGTCATTAGCACTACTGATCAGAATCTGATTCTTGTTCGTCTTTCACTAGATTAGCTTCGTCATTCTTCTCTTTCTTGGTGTTTTCATTATGCCAGCATTCAGACGAATAATGGCCAAATTTACTACATGTGAAACATTGCACGTTTCTTTTGTCGACATTTCTTCTGCCACCTCTTCCTCTGAAGTTTCCTTCCTTTTGATCATAGTTAACGTCATCTTTGTTCTGATCTTGGTTATTAGCGGACCTTCCTCCGTTTCGGCCTCCACGACCACCTCGCATTCTGCCTCTTCCTCTACCAAATCCACGACCCTTTTGTATTTTGGCTTGTAATGCTTGGCTGATCTGTGTTGCATCTTGTTCTGCGGCTTTCCTTTCTAGCAGTCTCTGTTCGTGAGCTTCAAGTGAGTTTTGCAACTCCTCGACTTTCATTTTCTCCAAATCTCTACTTTCTACAATCGCCACAACAATGTGGTCATACTGGGGCGTTAACGTACGCAAGATCTTATGAACTATCTTCTTGTCCTTGACAACTTTGTCGCATGCACGCATTGCGTTGACAATTACTTGGATCCTGCCGATGTACCCTTGAATGGTTTCTTGTTCCCCCATGTTCAGGAGCTCATACTGCCGCGTAGTGACTGTAGCTTAATCTCCTTTATATTTCCAGCAGTTCCGTACCCATCTTGTAAGATCTCCCATGTTTCTTTGGCCGTTGTCGCCTTTGACACCTTTTGGAATATCGCCGTCGAGATGCATTGATGCAAGATCATGCGTGCTTTGCAGTCTAATTTTCTGTTCTCTTTATACGCTTTCTTTTCTTCATCTGTAGCATTCTTTGCAGGATCTTTAAACCCATCTTTGACAATTTCATCGATCTCATGGAAGCCCAATATAGCATCCATCTTTACGCACCAATCTTCGAAATTCTTTCCGTCGAATACCGGTAGGTTACTTTGGATCATCCCTGCCATACTTCAGCGTAAAATCTATTTTGCTGCAGAGTTTCTTTACTTGACTACTCCTCCCAGATTCGAAACCTGTAAGCTCTGATACCACTGTTAGAGTGGCAGCTTATCAGAGAAGAGAGGAAGATATTTTGGAAAAGCGGAACCAGAGAGATAGGCAATGAAAACAGAGATGCAAAAGATTTAGAGAAAACGATTAATTTTCTTATTGAAGTCAGTATATATGTACAAAAAGTAAACTGTCTAATGACAGTTAAATCAGTTGTGATTCTAGATTTACATTCCTAACAAAATACAGTATATTTCAATCAATCAAACAAAATACAGTATGTAATCCTGTTTCACTCAATCATGTCATGCCAACTACCATTCACAACTTTGAAAAGACTCTAAATGACAGTGCTTGACTCAAGGCTTCTCTAAATCAATAGGTCTTTAATTGGCTTGTAATGTTCATGGAATGAAATGGAAAAACAGAAAAGAATGGGAACTGAAATGAGTAGAGAAATGTGAAGAAAAAGGGATAAAACTAGAACTCAGAACATACTATTTTTCTCAGACTTTGGCCAGATGATTTTTTCTTTCTTTTTCTCTGGTTCTCTTTCTATTTCATTCATTTCAGGTCTCTTTTTCAATTTCTTTTTCTGATTTTCTCATTTCCAAACCTGTTTCTTTCTTTTTCAACCAAACCAGATTTTTTTTCAACACATTTTTTTTTCTTTTTCACTTCTGGCCTCACTCTTTTTCATGCACTCACCAAGTTCTAGACTTCTCCCTACATCTCACAAGTCTCTAAGGAATGATTGGTTGGGGGAAATGGCTTGAAATGGATGAAAAGCAAAGAAAAAAAAAAACTAAAGCTCAATATAAGGTGCAATGGTAAGGAATGAAATGGATAAGCTAAACTGGAAAAATGAAGGATGCCTAGATCATATTTAAAGTTACCAAGAGCGAGCACATCACAAAGAATCAATGCAAAATCAGAATGACAATTAAACATGCATGTTATCACACAAGAAAGACAAAAACTGGCCCAAAATCTCTCAAGGGTTTAAAATTTGTTAAAACTGACTTGCTACTCATCCTATGTAAAAATTACTGAATTGAAATGAACTAAAGACTGTAAAAATTAATGCTAGAACTACTTCTGCCCAAATCCAAAGCTAAGTCTACTCTTGACAATTCTAATCTAAGGAAATAAAGCTAAAATTTGAATGACATCACCAAAGAATGAAGATAAGCATAAAACAGAATCTAAAAGAATAGAAACAAAGGTTAGAGAAATAAAAGGAACTGGAATCAGTCCTAAACTACCTAATATATTGACAGAAGATAAACCTAAACTATTCCTATAAGCTACCTGACATATGCTGTTACGATCTAAGGTAGGGCTAATAATAAGGGTTAGAAAGTATATAAGCAGAGAGAATATTTAGTATAAGTTAATTAGAGTAAATAAATATAGTATAAGTTAATTAGAGTAAATAAATATAGTATAAGATAATTAGAGTAAATAAATATATATTTAGGAAAATATTCAATATAAGATATTTATAATTAAGGATATATGCTAGGATAATATACGGAGAGATATTTATATTAAATATAGGGATATTTATATTAAATATAAGGATATTTATATTAAATGCAGATAGAGGAATATTTAATAAGAGATGGGCTGGAAATAATTAATATAAATAAAGTTAGAGTCTAGGGTTAAAGGTATGCTTATGATTATTGAGTTTTGTGACAGACATTATTGTCTTGTGAGGGAGGTTATGCTCTCAAAGTAATTGAAGGAGGTTATGCTCCCAATTATTGTTTACCCTTGTTTATTCAGATATTACCATCAATAAAAGAGATTCATTCATCCATTGTTATTCGTTCATTGTTCTATTACGTGTGTTTATTGTTCTATTACGTGTGAGAGAGTGTGCAAGGTTGTATTTGGCTAGTTTACGTACTCAGGTACGTAACAATTGGTCCGACCTGCCGGATCGTCAAGGGAGGAAACTGCCGGATCCTAATAGAGACGAGTGAAAGACATCATGGAGGGAAGATTGAATGCAGTTGAAGGGAGACTGGAGAGCATGGAGCAGAGACTAAAGAACATGGAGTTCTCCCTAAGGAGGTTGAAGGCAGAGTTGAGTGGAATACGCCATGAAGTCCAAGCTCCAAATGGGAAGGGACTGTTGGAACCGAACGATAGTGGACTAACGAATCTGAACGTGAGCGAACTGCCAGAACCGAACGATAGCAGACTGCTGGATCCGAACGTGAAAGAACGGACGGAACCTATAGAGAGAGGACTTACCGAGCCGAACGGGAGGAGACGGCCAGAACCGAGCATGAGAAAACTACCTGAACCAAACGGTCTAGTATTGGAAGGAAGAATGAAGACTTTGGAAGGAAGGGCAAATGGAAGAATCAATACCCTGGAGAGAACAATGGAGTCTGTGAAGAGATGGGCCGACAAAAAGAACAGGAGGCTTGCAATGTTTGGTACACTGGCGGAAGGAAGAGAGCGACGTGAAGTACTGAAAGACATTGAAAACCATTCCCTCAGGGCTTATGGTTCAGGAGAAGTGGTAACCAGAATGCTGGACGAAGAATGGAAGACATTAGAGAAGGTTTTACCACCACCCGAACCTCCAGACATGAATTGATGAGGAGCCATGAGATCCAGCTCCCCGTTTCCAACCTTGAGGACAAGGTTGTTTTGCAGCGGGGTGTAATGTTACGATCTAAGGTAGGGCTAATAATAAGGGTTAGAAAGTATATAAGCAGAGAGAATATTTAGTATAAGTTAATTAGAGTAAATAAATATAGTATAAGTTAATTAGAGTAAATAAATATAGTATAAGATAATTAGAGTAAATAAATATATATTTAGGAAAATATTCAATATAAGATATTTATAATTAAGGATATATGCTAGGATAATATACGGAGAGATATTTATATTAAATATAGGGATATTTATATTAAATATAAGGATATTTATATTAAATGCAGATAGAGGAATATTGTGAGAACCTGATAAATTAATACACACTAATTCATTCTCTGATCACTATTTTAATGCACCGTGACACGTCAAAATGCACTCACACTTCCACTGCATGCGCCTGACATGTGTCACGGTTGGAGCATTCTGAGAAGGTTAGTGGGAGACAAGTGGCGTGTGGAGGTTGGGGAGTTTATTCTGCATGGGAAGAGAAAAATAATTCTGAAAAACTCTCCCTCTTCCTCCTGCATGCTTCATCTTCTTCTCAGAATTTCTGCTTTCAAATTCTCTGCCCTCTCTCTAAACCGTTTTCATCTTCTCTCTAAAATAACTCACCATCAAACCTCTGATCTCATTTCAGACACCATAGAAACCTTCCCTGCACTGTGAACATCATTCTGATCCGAACAGAATTGAGAACTGAACTGGTAAGTTCTCGTCTTTGCACCTTCGTCCATTTAGTTCATGCAAACCAAAATTCTGGTTGCATGCATGAGTTAGAAGTCTGATCTGTTTACGATTTTGGTGTGTTAGATTAAATTGAAGTGGTTGAGTGAATTTCTGATAGAAAGCCGTGAGAGCACGAGAGAAACTCTAAGCATTTGGAAGTGCACTGCTAGATCAGGTAAGGGAAGCTTATAAGTTTAATTCATACTGCTTGATTTTTGTGATATGAGTTGCATGTATGTAAAGTCTGATGTTTGAGCTGTTATGAACGGTTACTGATATCTGATATGATTTCTGATGTTGGTTTAATCTGTCATGAACAAATACTGCTTGTATGTATTATATATGTTGTTTTTGATTTTGATTAAATGCATGTTGATCTGATCATGTATAAATGGAGTATGGTGATTGTATAGTTGGAATGATTCAAATGTTGAAATCTGTATGATGATGATGTTTACGGTGAATTAAATCGGGAATGAAAGTTATAAAGTTATAAATTGGAAATCTGGAAAATTTTGCTAAGGTTGAGAAATCTGAAATTTCATTGTTTCCCACTGATAAATGACGTTCGTCCCTGTACGGTCTTAAACCGTTCGGCATTTCAGTAAAGTAACTTAGATTGGGATTCTTTCATTTGGAAGGAATTCTGCTCATGAACGAGCGTCCCAAATTGAATGTCTGAGCGTTCGTCTAGCTCAGCAATATTTAAATATTTAAAACTTTATGAATAAGTAACGCTCGGTCTTATACCGAGGCGTTCGTCCTAATTAGCGTTCGGCCTTATGTTGAACGTTCGTCTTTGATAGCGCTCGTCCTTATGTCGAGCGTTCGTTTTTCATAAGCGTTCGGCCTTATGTCGAGCGTTCGTCATTCGTAGCGTTCGGCCTTATGTCGAGCGTCCGTTCTCAATAAGCGCTCGGTCTTATCACGAGCGTCCGTTCTGAATCTCGCTAGGTCTCTTACCTCGCGTTTGTACTAAGTGAATATTCAATTGATAAAATAGCGTTCGTTCAAAGTATTTAAATATTCATTTTTCTTTGCGTTCGTTCCATTCCTGGAATTGGATTCATATGTAGATCTCTTGAAAAATAATTCTAAGTGTTCTTGACCCTCCTTTGTACATTAAATCTGGTTCAAGTTTCTATCATGATTATTTTCTAAGTACCAGTACACTTCAAGTCGAGTCGGTTCATTTAACAGAATCCACAGAAATTACGTTCGTTCTAAGTATTTTTCCTGAGTATCCAGTGAAGTTATTTGGACGTTCGTCCTGAGTGTTCAGTGGACTGTACGTTCGTTCTGTTATTCTCTTACAGTTAAAGATGAAATTGATGTTACATCATATTGAATTACAGTGTGAACACTATATGGATTGAATCTATGATTATGGATATTGGATGAGCGTTCCAGGGAGGAACGTCTCTTATATGATTGAATATTGAATTGGTAAAGTATGACTGTGGTTAGTTAATGCTGGCTTGGTCCATCCTGATATTCCGTGATGCTCATCTTCACGTAGAAGGGGGTAGTCATGTGTGGGAATGGCAGGAGGTCTTTCGTATCCCTCACTTAGCAGGGGCGAAGGATTAACCTCAAGTGGAAGCTGATTAGGTATATCCCGGCTACTACACCACTTGGGTGCAAGGACGCCTATAACTACATGGTTCATACAGTCCGGACGGTCTGTCTTATATATCTTTCTATGTTAAATTACATGATTAAGTTACTTGATGTATGTGTGAATCGAATTACGAACTGTATGTGTGTTGTATTAATTAAACAGTATAAGCTGACCCTTGCGTTTTCCATTTGTGTTGTCTACTGTCCATGTGCTTTCGTCTTGTCAAAATGCAATGATCATCCGTTGTGGATGTGAGCAGATGGTGATGCATCCCTTGAAGTCATGCTGGAAGAAGAAAATTTGGAGGATGCAAATCTGGTGGAAGTTGAAGTTAAAGCCGAGCCTTAGAGCGCTCGTTAGTTTAGTACTGTATATATATATTAGCTCATTTTGGGACGTTCGGTTATCATCTTGTAAAACCGTTCGTTATTAGTGCTCGTTATTTTGAGCTGTAATTTGTAACTCTGAAACCTTAAGTTGTTCTGCTTTATTTTCTCTGCACTTGGATACGCTCGTTATTTGTACACCAGCCGTTAGGCTTTGAACCTTGGTTTCCTGTTAATATTAAGACTGTTTACTGTTCACTGTTAATTGTAATTAATTCTGAATTATGGTATTACTATTTTTGGGATGTTACAAATATTTAATAAGAGATGGGCTGGAAATAATTAATATAAATAAAGTTAGAGTCTAGGGTTAAAGGTATGCTTATGATTATTGAGTTTTGTGACAGACATTATTGTCTTGTGAGGGAGGTTATGCTCTCAAAGTAATTGAAGGAGGTTATGCTCCCAATTATTGTTTACCCTTGTTTATTCAGATATTACCATCAATAAAAGAGATTCATTCATCCATTGTTATTCGTTCATTGTTCTATTACGTGTGTTTATTGTTCTATTACGTGTGAGAGAGTGTGCAAGGTTGTATTTGGCTAGTTTACGTACTCAGGTACGTAACATATGCAATATAACCAGAATAGAGAATTGACAAAAAGAAAGCTAAACAGATTCAGAAAAATTTTAAAAACAGTAGCAGAAAGAAAATAGAACCAAATTATGAAAAGAATCCTAATTAAAACTTGAAGCAAAGCATGAAAATAAAATGAAGAATAGAAACTAATGAAGAACTAAAACAGAGCAAGAAACTAGCATAAGGAAAACAAAATAATAGAAATAAGCCAAGAAAAGGGACCTAAAATAAGTTCTAAAACAGATTAAAAAACAGCAAAAGAACCTAAGCTAAAACAACATAAACCAGAAAATGAATGAACTTTAAAAGACCTGAGAACTATTATCAACAAAACTAACAACTAAACTAAAACAGATCAGTAACAAGAGTAAGTATTTACAGACTAAAGAAAGAATAGTAAACTACTCTAGGGATTTATAAACCAAACCAGACCTAAACTAAGAGAAAAACAGTTCAGAAAAAAATACCCCTATTTTATTGCTAAAACAGATACTAAACACATCTATCAAAGTAAAAGCAAAAATTTTAACTACAACCCCTCACCCCCACACTTAAGAGGCACATTGCCCTGAATGTGTGAGTGAGTAAGGTTTTCTAATCAACAAAAACATACTCAGATCAAACAGCAACAGATATGTACAAGAATAGAAACTGAAAAACACAAAAAAAAACAGCAATTGAACAAGAACAGAAACAAGACTTAAAAGTAAAACTACAAAACTAAAGAGGCAAAGAACTTATTCAGATTGGCCACAAATCAAAGTTAATTCTTTTTATTTTTATGAAAAACAACATATTATCTACCCTACTATTTATTATGCTACTTAAAGCTATGTAAACTACTATAAAAGACCTATAACTACTATTTAAAGGAAGGGACAAGAAAGAGCTTATTGGATTTTCTCCATTGTCAGCCAAGATGTGCATTAGCTCCTTCCCAGCTGCCACCCGAGGTTAGCCCTATCAGTCCAAAGTACTCCTAAGGACTAGGACCTCCTGCCGTTCCCACACATGACCTACTCTCCTCTACGTGAAGACGAGCACTCACGGAACATCAGGATGAACTGCCATCAGTAGCTTTACCACGTTCATACTACACAACTTTCCATATTCAAATCATAGAGTCGTTCCTCCTTGGAACGCTCGTTCAAAATCCACCATCACTTATTCATCTCATATACTGTTCATTATTTATAATATTTCCCTTTATTTTCATTTTCATCTTCCAATCCAAGTTCATAAAATAACGAACGTTCAGTCCTCTTCATAATGAGGACGAACGGGAGAAAAGAGAACGATAACCTTCGTTCCAGAACCGAATAAATTTGACTACAAATAAACATCACTTTTGGCGAACGTTACTTACCATTGAAATCTGTTGAATGAACTGACTCTCGGAAGATTTTATCAATACTCAAAAATAATTTAAGTACAGGACTCTAGGCCGGATCCAATGGATAAAACCACCTCAAGACCATTTCAGAACCATAACGAGAATAATTCTATTTTTGAGACTGACTGCCAGTTAATGACCGAATACGGTAAGAGGAATTTTACTGAAGTTTGAACGTACGCTATTTCCACACGTTTGATGGTTAAAGACAAATACGAGCGTCCGGTATAAGACCGAGCACTACATAGGACATACGCTTAGTGTAAGACCGAGCGCTACTTTTACGAACGCTAAGTATAAGATCGAGCGTTACAAATCTTTAAATTACAAGGTACATATATATATATATATTATATATATATATATATATATATATTACTTTATTTCAAATATTTGGTACGACTATTCTGAGCCGAACGCTTCAAGATATTATTTCCACATGAGAACGCTCGTTCTCGATCAGAATTCCTTCCAAATGAAAGAATTCCCTTTTAACCAGTTTACTTGAAAACCGAACGGTAGAGGACCGTTCGATAACGAACATACATAATCATAGTAATAAGTTCATATTCAGATTTATAACTATTTTCAACTTAAGTTTTCCATATACCAGTTTATACTTTATACTTTACACCAATTATAAATTTTCAGACTTTATAACATCCATATCAATAATTCATACCTCAGATTTATAACTCATTTTCACATTCATATACTTCATACTCATCAACTATCATGCATCATACTCATACTGAATACATATATTCACTCGTTCAACAACATACATTCATTTTCAGAAATCATACAATCAGCATACGAATTAAATTAATAAGCTTCCCTTACCTCTAACATGAACGGACGTCCTACAGTTTGCAACTTGACTTGTGAACTAAAAATCCATGCTACCCTCAACGCTCACTACCATTCGAACCAACATCAACGACAGATGAAAAAGGGGTTCAGTATTTAACTTAAGAACTCATGCACCCAGAGTTAGGTGTGCATGTTCACCAGAACGAACAGTTGAAGGAAAATGAACTTACCGGTTTCAGAACTCTAAAGTGTTCGATTCAGGTGAAAGCTCAGGACGACTGGAATCCTTCTACGGTGCCTGAACAGTGATCGGAGCAGAGAAGAGTGAGTGGTAGTAGAAAGAAGGGAAAGGTTTTCTAGAGAGAAGGAGGAGAAAAATGGAGATCAGAGTTTGGAAGGTGAAGGTGCATGCAGAAGAGTGTGGCAGATTTTTCAGAAGATTAATTTTGTTTGCCCCACGTCCAAACGGTCGTGCATTCTTCTGCTGACACCTGCACTCCATTAACTGACTTCAGAACATTCCATCGCGACACTTGGCGAGAATGCAAAGAGTATGGAAGTGCGTTTTTAATGCACTGCAGAGGGGTTTTGGGAGTAATTAAAGGGGATGTGACAGGTGATTAATGGTGTTCATTTTCCAAGGTCTTACACTTAGCATTATTGTGATAAATTTGTGTGTCATAATTTTTTGTGTCTCTGTTGATTCATGGATACGGAATAAACAAGAAACCATAAACAAAAAATGGAAGACCCATTATCAGAGATGATTTAAAAAAAAAATTAAAACCCAAGGTCACAAACACGAGCGATGCGATGCAGGAGGCATTTTCTTCTAACAACAATGGCCATTTTTGGTTAAACTGTCATTTTTGTTCACCTTGTCACTTTTGTAGTGTTTGAATGGAGTATTTTAAATTGAGATGTAACGGTTAAAATTTAGTTCTTATTTTGTAAAGCTGTGTTCAGACTGCTATTTAGTGAAATTAAAACATCATGCAAACATGAAAAGAGATGTGAAAGGCTTGGAAGTACAACACGACCAAGTGCTGTGTGTGGATGTCCTCATTGAACCATTACACCCCTCCTTTAACCAAATCGTAGATGAATGGTGGGTGAGGTATCTTCAGAGATTCAAACTTCTAGTTTTAGATGGTTTAAATGGTTAAAATGTTGAAAAGAAAGAACCCTTTAGATATGTGACTTCAATTCGGCAAAATCTTACATGGTCCCCGTCAAATTAGCGGTGGATTGTTCTACTAACCCGTTTTTTTTAAAATTAAAATATAAAATAAATTAAAAGTTAATATTTTTATGTTATATTATTTTAAGAATATAAATATATATTAGTGTTGTAGTTTAAACCATTATCATTATAAATTAAAATTTATTTTTTATTTATAATAGAATAATATGATATGTAAATATAATATTATTTTAATTTATTTGATTGAAAACATTAATTAAAAATTTTAAAAAAATTATATAATTAAATATGCTTTAAATATGGATAAACAAATTTTAAAAATAATTAAAAAGTTTAAAAATAATTAAAAGATTTTAAAAAAATGGCAGGCTAGGCTGTCCCTTAATTCCATAAAACTGGATTTTACTTTTCGCAACACATAGATCAATTCTGAAATTTCTTTTTCGAAAGACAGTTAACACACCCCTGCACCGGATCAAAATTTTCGGAAGCCTGTGATGAGGTGCAGGTAGAAATTTGATGGGATGCACGAAGAAACACCCATCACCATGCATTTTTATCCCCATTCGTGTGCGTGTCTTGTTTGAGAACGTTCCCACGCATCTGTAGCACCGAGAGAAGGATTTGTGGCAGAGCATCGTTCACGGCGGCTGGGTAAGAATTTTTTTTTGTGCATGAAGAGAAGCCCAAAAGGGTGTTGGTTAATGCATTCACGAGACTCTCAATTCGAGTTTGAATTCTAATCGGGAGAGTCTAATTTTTGTTCACTGTAGAAGCGACACCTTCAAGTGTTCGTTAAAATGTCAGAGAAAAACTCTTATGTACACAGTCAATTCCTCACCCCACGAAGGTCACCCAGGTTCCTCCCCAACTAAACCACACCACTCTCAACCCAAATCTGCCGCCGTTTTGTAAATAAATCCAATGAGTTGGGTTGAGAATATCATCATTTAAAATTTAAAGTTTAAAATTTAAAATTTAAAATTTAAAATGATGATATTTAACAAAGAAAAAAAAACATAAATATGGGAAGTCTGAGGTCTCTGTATGATGGGTCCTGGGTCCTGTTTAATTTAGGGTTTGTGCCGGTGTGACTTTATTTCACTACTTTTATTAGTTTCAGCATGACAACGAAGATATAACCAAATAGAATCCCAAGTGGAAGAGTAAGAAGCATCATCCATAAGAGAATCTCAGCATAAGAGAAGGAAAATCCCTGATTGAAAAATGGAGGTAGAGACAGAGACTATGGTGGAGAAGAGGGAGATAATCAAACGTGATGTGTCTTTTGACAGACCCAGATGGAACTCCCTTGGGCTCTCCCATGTACCTACCTCAGATTGCTGGCCCTCAACACCTCAATCAGATTGTTAATAAGCTTCAAAACAATGTAAGCAAGTCCCTTTATTCTTCTCAAATTCTATTTTACATTTTGTTTATTATTTATAACATTGAGCGATTATCTATGCTTTCATTTTAGGAAGAGAAGTTGTCGTATGCTTTCTATATATCAGATGAGGAGCTCATTGTGCCACTTGAAACATACTTGCAGAAAAACAAAGGTTAGTCATGTTTGTTTACAATAAATTATTTCTTTTTCTTTCTTAATTCGTTGTAAATTCACTTATTTACTTGCTTTTAACACATTTTGAGAAAAAAAATCCTCATCTTTCTAAAGAATTGATACAAAGAATTACGCACTTGTAATGATGTTTTTCTTTTCCTTTGCAATGTTACTTTAACACTATTCCAGTCTCGGTGGAGAAGGCTTTGCCTATAGTTTGTCAACCTCAAGCTATTTTTTGGATTCGTCCTGTGAATCGCTGTTCTGCAACTATTTCTGGTATGTGAGACATATTGTGTATTTTCCCATTCGTAGTGGCACAATGTTGTATTGTGCTTGCTAAACTGTGAGAGACATCAGTGTGGTTTGGATGTTGATGATTGCAGCACAAGTTTGTGTTATTCTTTGAATGTTCTGGAATTCATATTTTTGCGGTTGTTTATATTTTTAGGTCATGCTGAAGCTGTACTTAGTGTTGCCTTCAGTCCCGATGGACGACAACTGGCAAGTGGTTCTGGTGATACCAGTGTTCGATTTTGGGACTTGACCACTCAGACACCATTGTACACTTGCAAAGGTTTGACATTTAAAAATGTTAAGTTGTTCTTGGTATTTGCTAATTAAGTACAGGAAATATAAATGATCAATTTAACTAAATGGTAAAAGGAGTTAGAATTATTGAAGGTTCTCGATGAGAAGCAGTGTGTTACTGCTAAGGGGAATGTTCATGCTATTAAATCTGGATCATGATGGAATTCTAAGCTGGCAAAGAATAGTGGGAGGGTGGGGGTTATTGCAAAGGAATGAGAAAATAATAAGAGGGAAGGATAGGGACTGTGAAGGCTGAGAATTATAGTATTGAGAGAATTACAATGGTCTACTCTGCTGTAAAGAGCTATTCTTTATCCTTCCTTATTAAATTAATATCAATTTCTATAGTTTCATAATGCTTCGGCATTTTAACGAGTCATATATAGCATTATAGCTGTTAACATTTTATGCAGGACACAAGAACTGGGTACTTTGTATTGCATGGTCACTGGATAGAAAGTATCTTGTAAGTGGGAGCAAGGCTGTTGAACTTATTTGTTGGGACCCTCAAACTGGAAAGTCATTAGGCAATCCACTAACTGTAAGATCTTTGATCACCAATACAAACATCCATTATAAAGTTTGTTTACTTTTTCTTAAATTTTTTTCATTTAAGTTTATTGATAGCATTGCAAACTTCCACTATTTGAAGATTCAAACAGAGAAAACTTGATGCTTTGAACATTGAATAGTACATTGTCGTAGTGAAGTACATATTGAAAACAGTAGTGAGCAATGGAGCAATGGCTGCAGGGGCAGCATTGATTTAGCTATAAGAATTACACAACTCTAGTTACACAGCTTCCCCCTTCTTTCCTTGCCCTAATTCCAAAAGTAAATAAAAGAACATCCTACCTTATTCTGGAGATGTTTTATATGAATTGTCATTTATTTATTATTAGTTACTGATAACACTCTATTTACATATTTTTCTCTATTAAAAACATTTCTTAGATTTCTTTAGTTTTTAATTTCTTAGAATTAGATTAGTTTTATGTTTTCTCTTAATTCTTTAGTTTTATAAAATTTTAGTTAAAAAGAGGTTTTTAGGTGTAATTTTTAGCTTTTGTTAATAATTAGGAAATTAGTATTTTTCTGAAATTC
Source organism: Vigna umbellata (assembly GCF_029865625.1). Taxonomy (NCBI): domain Eukaryota; kingdom Viridiplantae; phylum Streptophyta; class Magnoliopsida; order Fabales; family Fabaceae; genus Vigna; species Vigna umbellata. The sequence continues at coordinate 64,574,453 of NC_142168.1, forward strand.
TTTCAATAAAAATGTTTTGTTTTAATTGCATAATTTCTCTTTTTTTCTTAATTGTGATTTTTTAGAGATTGGGAACATTTGGGCCATAATAGAAGTTGATTGAGAGGTGTTGAATTGAAATGAGCTGCTGGATTAAATTTGGGCCGCTGTTTTGGGCCACTGTTTTAACATTAAGCTGCTGCAAGTGAAATTGAAGGCAGCGCTGGCCTGCTACAATGGTGCTGCAATTGGAAGACTGCTGCTGATTGGATAATTGGGCTGCCAATGCTGGTATGGACTTAAGTGAAACGGTGAGTTTCAATGGAGGCAGCTTTTGGGGGTCATTGCAGAGCAGCTCATTTGAGAAAATAACATTCTCTCAAGCACACATTCATTTTGGAAGAGAGTAGAAACACTTAAGCTAGGGCTTGTGCGAGAGAAGGGAGAAGAAAAGCTCTCGCCACTTACCCAAAGAAGAACCTGACCGGTGAAGCTGAAGACGTGACCGGAGCGCGATCCTCGCCAGAGAAGAAGCTGACCGAAGCTTAAGTGGATCGGAGGGTTTGAAGAGCAAAGCTTTTGGAGACCGTTGGATCAAGGTGAAGCTCGAAGCGTCATAGCAAGGTTTTCCCTCTCCCATTTTTCTTTTCCCCCTTCCTTTTCTCTTTTCGTTTTTGATCCTATATAAAGGGCCTTCACCATGTAAATAGGGAGATATAGAGAACACTTCTTCATATACTTTTGAGATACATTTTCAGACGCTCTATAGATTAGGGTTTTTACGCTTTTCTTAGAGTAGAGATATTGTTCTTGTTTCTGGATTTCGCTGAGACAATTGCGAGAGTGACAGTCGCGAGAATATTGGTGACTTCCGGTATAGTTGTAATCTTCTTTTCATATTAATAAAGTTCTATTTCGTATTCTCGTTTGTGTTGAGATTGTTCTGTGTTCTTGATTTCTGCCATTGTTATGTTTTGAGAAAATGATTTGGATTCTGATTCTCTGCAATTTTATGATTTCTTTCGGAATTAAATGTCTCCATAGTGAGCATTTTTCATCGAGATGTCTTCTCGAGACAGAGAAAAGTCCAATGCATAAAAATTGATTCAAATTTGTGTTTCTTGAATTTGTTTGTGAATTTTAGATTGATGAATAGGCTAATGAACCTTGATTGGAAAAATGAGTGGAAAGAGTCAAATAAAGTTCTGAAATATGAACTAGAATACCCTGGATTGGGATTCACATTATCATGATGTCTTCTTGAGAACTCTAAGCACTCTTTTATTCATATCAATGTACATTCACCTATGAAATCAATTCTGTCTGTGCTTTTGATAGTGATAGTTGAAGTTCAGTTTGAGTTTTGATGTTCCAGTTGTTTACTTTGAGTATTTTAGAATTTATGATCTGCTTTACTTCTGATTGTGAGCATTCGGTCTTGGTTTAATTCTGATTGTGAGCGTTCGGTCTTGACTTGATTCTGATTGTGACCGTTCGGTCTTAGTTTGATTCTGATTGTGAGCGTTCGGTCTTGGTTTAATTCTGATTGTTAGCGTTCGGTCTTGGGTTGATTTTGATTGTGAGCGTTCTGTATTGGTTTAATTCTGATTGTGAGCGTTCGGTCTTTGTTTGATTCTGATTGTGAGCGTTCAGTCTTGGTTTAATTCTGATTGTTGAGCATTCGATCTTCATTTGATAGTCTTAAGTTTGGATCTTGAGCGTTCGGTCTCGATATCTATTAGAAATCATTAGCGTTCGACCTAAATCGCGTATTCTGATGTTTAGTTGGTAAGCGTTTAATCTGGGTGTATCAGTGATAGCTAGCGTTCGATCTTGCCCAAGTAGTCTCAGGCTTCGATCGTAAGCGTTCGGTCTTAATGATAGATAACGTTCGGTTTTGCTGATGTTTATTCCCATTTAGTGATCGTTCGTAGCGAACGTTCGGTATTTGATGATGATTGATCTTTGAACGTTCGTCCTGACATTGTACGATTTTAGTGAGGTATTCGGTTATAACATTCGGTCGGGAAATGTTTAATCCAGTGGGGCGTTCGGTTTTAGCGTTCGACTGAATACTAGAGTCGTTCGGTTTTAGCGTTCGACTGAATATTGGAGGTGTTCGGTTTTAGCGTTCGACTGAATACTGTTCGGTTTTAGCGTTCGGCCTGATTGTGTTGGATCTTATAGCGTGCGTCCAAATATAGTAGTGTTCGGCAAGATAACGTTCGACAGATGGCGTTCGGTGAATAGTGTTCGGATGAATAGTGTCCCGCAAAGTGTTTGATGAATAGTGTTCGGATGAATAGTGTTCGGATGAATAGTGTTGAGTTCTAAGTTGAGTTTCTCTGGAATTGAATTATGTGTACAAATGTTTGGAATATATATTGCGATGTGATGTATGTGAAGATATGTGAATGTATGAAATATGATAAATTACTATGATGATACGATTGTAAAAGTAAATAGTGTATGTGAGTATGAAGTGGACATCTCGGGGAGAGATGGATGAAAGTGGTTATGTGGTGGTGTGTTGTTCTGTATAAACTGTATGGAACTTTGAACTAGTATGTCTATCCCTACACTCAAAGCATTGTTCATGCTCAAGTAGAGAAGAACAATGTAAGTGGTGAGAGTAGAGGGAGGTCCTCGTCTATAGTCTTTGAATTTAGACATAGACAGATTGGGGGATTTACCTTGCTAGTGTTAGGCAAGACTAGCTCAACTATGCAAGTGCAAAGACGACCAATAGTTCGACAGTTATACAAATTCGGATGAGTCGTGTGTTGTGACTTTACCTTGCATAGTGTTGGGGAGTGCCAGCAGAACTATGTAAGTGTAAAGATGTGTGAGTTGTGGTTTAATGAGCATGCCTTAATTGTTTCTTTATATGAATCTACGTATGATGACATGAATTAACTGTGCTATATGTATAACATGCTTTTTATATCTAGCTCACCCTTGCATTGTTTGTGTTATGTGCTGTTTGGGTATGTTTCTCCGGCGATGATCATCCACTTGGATGGGAGCAGACGTTGTTGAAGAGATCCCTTTGGAGCAAGAGCTAGAGGATACTAAGGTTGCGGAGTAGTCTTCTTAGGAATTTCCCATATGAACTCTTGTAGTATTTGACTCTTTAAGCTGTTCAAGTTTGAATTCCCGTTTCTTTTATTTCTGGATGACTGTAATTTCACATTTAATTACACGTCATGCTCCGACTGTTCTCTTTATTGGAATGTTGACGTCTTTATTATGTAATATTTGTTATTATATAATCGGGATGTTACATGTACTATATATTATAGTTTATAACTGTTCTATCTTATTAATTATATAATGATTAACATATGGTTAATTGTTATATTTTGGGTTATTACATTTATTTTTAATTAATTTTTTAAAAATTATTTTTATATTTTTTCAGACAAAATCAAGTAATCACAGTAATTATTATAATTTAGACTTTGATTAAGAAATTAACATTGCAATATAATTCATTAGATATAGAAATACATCATATTTTGAAATTTAATTAAGAACTTAATCAAATTGGAAATCTTATTTAAAAATTTATCAGATTTTGAAATATGGTTAAATTATATTGGATTTCAAACTTATGTTTAGGACACAGTTAAATTTCAAAATTCTATTAAGTATTTTTTTTAATTTGAAAATATGGTATTGTTTTTAGTTTTATTTTTTCAAATTTACATTGTTTGTTTTATTGCTTTTTTTTTATTTTATACTTTTAAATTTATTTTGTTTATTTTGTTTTATGAATTTGTTAATCTCAATTTTAGTTATGTTCAGTGAGATATTTTGTCACGTCACCATAAAAGCACTGCTGAGTCACCTGTCAGCTTCCATAAATGCACCCACGCCACACGCTCAATGCAATTAAAACGCACTCACATTCTCTGAATCACGTCTGCCATGTGTCAAATTGGAATGTTCTAAATTTGATAGTGGAAGCCAGGTGTCAGCGTGCGAGAGAGTGTCCGTTTGACTTGGAAAAAGAGTTGATTTTCTGAAGCACCTCTTCCCACTCTCTCTGCATTGCACCATCTTCTTCCTCAGAAATTCAAAACCCCATTTTCTCCTCCTTCTCTCTAGAACCCTCTTCTTCTCTCTTCGGTAACTTACCACCCTTTTCTCCGTTCACGTTTCAGCACCGTAGGAACGTCCCCTGCATCGTGAGCGTCATTTTAAACCGAACAACTTCTGATTCTGTAACCGGTAAGTTTTCCAACCTAGACTCTCGTTTCTAGATTTCCTACAAAACCCAAATTCAGCTGCATGCAAGGGTATCAGCTAAATTCTTTTACATTTCTTTTGGTTAGATTTAGTGAAGAACTTAAGAAAATCGTTGAGGGTAGGAAACCATTGTGGACGAGTCCAATTATTAGACGTTTCAATCACGAATCCAGGTAAGGGAAGCTTATTAGATTTAATTCATGTGATTGTGTTGTACTGCATGTGCGTTTAAGTGTTACTGGAATGTATGATTCATGATATTGTATTTTGATATGCGAATATGATTCTGAAATGATGCGTGTAAATGATGAAATGTGCTATGGTTGGATTAAATTGAAAAATGAGTTGTATGATGAGATGATGTATGAAGAAGTATGAATTTGTGCCATGATATGAGTGATTAAATGCATGAAAGTTTATACTGAAAAATATGGTTACTGTAGGTTGAAATTGAATATGAAAATCATATGAAAATGAACGTTCGTTATCGAAACGGTCTTTGACCGTTCGGTAGTCTTGGTAAATTCTTTGAAATAGTCGAACCCTTTCATTTGGAAAGGATTTCCCTTTGAGGACGAACGCCCTCTTATATATATAGTTTTACGTTTGAGCGTTCGGCCAAACGTAGACTTCAGGAGTGTTGTGTGAGAATTTGAGAAGCCTGAAAGTATATCTTTGAACTCTTAGTTAAATTATTAAGACATAAACTTTAAGTATCTGATCTATATTAAATCCCAAACTTCTATGATTTTGAACCAGTGAATAGTCTCAACCCAAAACGTACGTCCTAAGTGGCGCTCGGTCTTATACCGAACGCTCGTCCCAATACGTTCGTTATAAAGTAACGCTCGATCCTATGCCGAACGTTTGTTCCTTCAGTAGTCGCCAACGAATCGAAATAGCGTTCGTCCTAAATTCTCCTAGCGTTCGTCCTAAAACTTAAATAGCGTTCGTCCTAATTTTCAGTAAATTTGTGTACCGCGTTTGGTCATTTACTGACAGGCGGTTATTCCAATCAAATTGTTCTTAGTACATTTAGTACTCGTATTTTATCCTCATTCAGTTGAATTGAATCTGAAATCTTGTCAAGTGAATTATTCTAAGTTTAATTGTTCTAGAATCAGTTCATTTAAGTGATTCAAATTTTAATAATGTTCGTCATGAAAGATGAGTCAGCTTGATTCCTTTGTAAAAGAAGTCCCTTTGGTCTCGTTCTTGACGTTCGTCCTCGTTATGAAGAGGATTGAACGTTCGTCTTTTTATACAAGTGGAACAAAGAATGAAAGTGTTAATAAGAGGTTGAATTAAGATGTGCGAATACTATAAGAGTTGAAATTGTGATTGTGGAGTTTGAACGAGCGTTCCAAGGAGGAACGACTCTTGGATGGAAATTGAGATTTGTAAAGTATGAATGTGGACAAAGCTTAGCTGGCGATTCATCCTGATGTTCCGTGAGTGCTCGTCCTCAAGTAGAGGGGAGTATGTCATGTGTGGGAATGGCAGGAGGTCCTAGTCCTTGGGGGTACCTTGGATGGAAGGGACTAACCTCGGGTGGCAGCTGATGATAAATGCCAGTTACTACACCACCTGGGTGCACGAACGTCGTAGCTACACAGAATTCATACAGTCCGGACAGTCAGTCTAGTATCAGGAATTGATTGAGTGAATGAATTGATTGAAGCATATGTTATGACTTATTTAATTTGTTTGATGTATATGTATGTTTTACTTGAATTAAATTCAATAAGCTTACCCTTCGTTTTCCATTGTGTTGTCTGTATCTGTACGTCCGTCTTGTACTTGCAATGATCATCCGTGTGGATGTGAGCAGAGGGAGATGCATCTCTGGAAGAAACGCTTGAAGAAGGAATTCTGGCGGAAGAGAATTTAGTGGAGATTGAAGTGAAGGCCGAACCATAGAACTTTCAGTTATATGTTAGTTTATTTATGTTAGTGGGTTGTTTTAGAGCGAACGCCCTCTTGTTTATAATAAATTTTGGAACGTTCGGTGTTCCCTCAGTTTTGTAAACCGTTCGTTCTTATTGCTTAGTGAACTCTCGTAAAATTTTATGTATCTATGTAAGGCCGTTCGGCCAAGAGCGTACGTTATTTCCTTACTGTAAGACTGATTTGATATATTAATATATGTGAATATTCTATTATATAGTTGCTGACTGTATAATTTTGGGATGTTACATATTCTATCTTAATGTTGTATTATTGGTAGTTAGATTCGTCATAATTAAGGTGAAAGATTTCTTTTAGTTTTATAAATTTTACCTTTGTTAGATTTATGTTCTTTCACAAATAAAATGTGTAAAAAGATTATATAAATAATTTGACAACCGATCATATTTTTTTTCATGTGATGAATTAATTCAATAAATTTAAAAAATTGTTTTTAGGTTTGGTTTTATTGTTGTCAATTACGGTAAATTACTTAATTAAATTTCAAAACCTAATATTTTTTTAATAGAATTTGGAAATTAATTACCTTCTTAATTAGAGATTTCAATGGTACACCAAATTTTAAAAACTGGAATTTTATTTATAACGAGATTTAGAAGTCTAGTTATTTGTCTAACACGATTTCAAAATCTGCTATCTAAAGTCCAAATGTAATTTTCATTCTCAGATCAGCTATGGTTTTAGATGTGAGGCCCTAGATAATTAGCACTAAAAATCTCTGTCACATCAAATTAATGCACTGATGAGTCACCTGACTGCTCTCATTAATGCACTGCGCCACACACTCAGTCTCATTAAAAACGCACTCACACACTCTGACGCACGCCTGCCAAGTGTCACTTTGGAACCTTCTGAATCTGCAGTGGGAAACAGGTGTCCGCATGAGAGTGCACGTTCGTTTGACGTTGAGAAGAAGGAAATGATTTTCTGAAAACACTTCTTCTCACTCTCTGTATTCACCTTCTTCCTCACGAAACTCTGGCCTTTCATTTTCTCCATCTTCTCTCTAGAAACCTTCACCTTCTCTCTACTGTAACTCTTCACCTTCTTCTCCGATCACGTTTCAGAACCATAGAAACGTTCCTGGAGACGTGAACGTGATTCTGGACCGAACAGAATTGGGATCGGAACTGGTAAGTTCTAGTCGCTAACTGTTCGTCCATTTGGTTTCATGCGAACCCTAGTTTGGTTGCATGCATGGGTATAGGTCTGAGTTGTTTCTGATTTCTGGTGTTTTAGATTAAGTGAAAGTTGTTGAGCGAAACCTGAGGGTAGAACGCTGTTAAAGGACGAACTAAACCTTGCTTTTTGGGAGTACACTGCTATCCAGGTAAGGGAAGCTTATAAATTTAATTTATACTTGGATGTTGTATGATATGATTTGGATGCATGAAAAGTATGCTGATTTAACTGTTATGAACGTTCGCTGTTAATTGATATGGCATATGTTGGTTGTAATGTATGAATATGTTTGATACGTACGGATAGAAAGTTGGATGATTGCTGTAATGTATGAGTTATTAATGTAATGAATTCTATAGAGTCTGTGAATTAATATGGGATGAGAAGTTATAAAGTATGAATCGTATGAAAAATGTTAAAGTTAAGATAGTTGAAAAATCTGGATAGGATAACTCTCCCTATGATAAATTACGTTCGTCATCGTACGGTCTTATACCGTTCGGTTTCCCTGAAATTTACTTAAAATGGAATTCCTTCATTCGGAAAGAATTCTAACCTAGAACGAGCGTCCCCATTCGAATTACTATGTTTGAGCATTCGACTCAGCATAGAGATGTCGTATACCTTAAACTAAAAATAAGTATCGCTCGGTCTTATACCAAGCGTTCGTTCTAAATATCGCTCGGTCTTATACCAAGCGTTCGTTCTAAATATCGCTCGGTCTTATACCAAGCGTTTGTTCTAAATATCGCTCGGTCTTATACCAAGCGTTCGTTCTAAATATCGCTCGGTCTTATACCAAGTGTTTGTTCTAAATATCGCTCGGTCTTATACCAAGCGTTCGTTCTAAATAGCGCTCGGTCTTATACCAAGCGTTCGTCATAAACGGTGCTTGGTCTCATATCAAGCGCTCGTATTATTGAATAATCACTTGGATAAATTAGCGTTCGTTCAATTGCTAAATATTCATTTTCTTACGTTCGTTCAATTACTGACATCGGTTTCCATATGCACAATTTTACAAAAATAATTCTAAGTATTAATGACCCTCATTTTTACATTAGATCGGGTCCAAGTCTTCATCACGAAATTTTTCTAAGTACCAGTATACTTCCAATCGAGTCAGTTCATTTAACTAACCAAACAGAAAATTACGTTCGTTATATATTCCCTGTTTATCCAGTATCTTATCTGGACGTTCGTCCTAATTTTCAGAGGACTGAACGTTCGTCATTTTATGCACTTCAATCTAACGATGAAAATGATAATGAATGATGATAACTTAAAGTGTGAACACTATATGGATCGATATTATGATATTGGATTTGGACGAGCGTTCCAGGGAGGAACGACTCATATATGTTGAATATTGAATTGGTAAAGTATGACTGTGGATAAGTTAAGCCAGGCTGTCCATCCTGATATTCAGTGATTACTCTTCTCACGTAGAGAGGGTAAGTCATGCGTGTGAATGGCAGGAGGTCCTTAGTCCATAAGTTAACATGGGCGACGTAAGAACGGACTAACCTCGAGTGGCAGCTGTTGAGTGTATCCCAGTTACTACACCACTTGGGTGCAGGGACGCTTGTAACTACACAGATCATACATTCCGGACGGTCGTCTAATATATATATATATATATATATATATATATATATATATATATATATATATATATATATATATATATATATATATATATATTTATCGATGTTACATGTGTTATATGTTAAACTATGTGCTTGAGTGGAATGACATGTTCATTGTATGTGCAGTTTGTATGAATTAAATTATATAAGCTTACCCTTTCGTTTTCCTTGTGTTGTCCATTGTATCTGTACGTTCGTCCTGTCTTGCAATGATCATCCGTGTGGATGTGAGCAGAAGGCGAGGCCACTCTGGAGGACGTCATTGTAGAGGAAAATCTTGTCGAGGTGGAAGTCAAGGCCGAGCCTTAGACCGCTCGTTTACTTTTCAGCTTAAGTGTTAGTTTATTTTTGACGTTCGGCTGTTTAATTTTTGTAAAGCCGTTCGTTCTAGATTCTCTGTATACGCCTTATGTGCGTTATGTTGTACTGAAACCGTTCGGTTTTTTTGAACCCTATTTTAGTAATGTAAAGACTGCTTATTTTTACTGTTAATTGTAATTAATTCTAAATTATAGTAATTACTGTATTTTGGGATGTTACATTAGACATCTAATTTAAATATAGCATAAATTTCTCATGAGAATATTATCCTCATATAAACAATAGAAAAAAAGTAAATAAAAATGGAAGTACTTGGAGTTAGTTTGCCATGAAAAGCAAAGGGAAACAGGAGGTTGGGGTGGGTGACATACAGTGTATGGAGAGAGTGAAAAAAAGTTAGGGTTGTATTAAAAATAAAAGGAAGAAATTAGACTTTACATTTTTTACCCTAGTGAAAGGTCAAAGGATATTTCGGAGTTTTAGATAAATTTGGAGGTTTAGGAAGAAATTTGAAAGTACAAAAAGAAATCAAAAACCAGTTTCCAAAGAAAAAAGATTACAACTTTGTAAAAAAAAGTAGTCAAAAGAATGAACTCAAGCAGAAGAAGTGAATCGGAAGAAGGTGGTTTGAGAAAGTTGAGTTCTCCCATAGCTTACCTGTTTGGTGGCTTAGCCCTGATGCTCGCAGTCATAGCAGTTGCATTACTCATCATAGCTTGTTGTTATCGTAAACATTATTATGCTTCGAACTCAGCCGGTGATGAAGAGAAAGCAACAAAGATGGAGAAAAAGAAGGTTAATATTTCAGAGCCACAGATTGTTGTGATCATGGCTGGTGAAACCTACCCTACTTATTTAGCCAACCCACT
>NC_142168.1:64584771-64669449 GCF_029865625.1 Vigna umbellata
CCTCCACTTCCTCCACTACCTCCACTTCCTCCACTTCGTCAACTTCGTCCACTTCGTCAAGTTCGTCCATTTCCTCCACTTTGTCCACGTGTTCAAATTCGTCATCTTCGTCAAATTCGTCCACTTCCTCCACTTACTCCATTTCCCCCACTTCCGCCACTTCTTCCACTTCGTCAACTTCGTCCACTTTGTGCACTTTCTGCACTTACTCCACTCCTCCCATTTCCTCCATTTCCTTCACTTCGTCAACATCGTTCACTTCGTCCACTTCGTCAAGTTCGTATATTTCCTCCACTTCGTCCATGTGCTCAACTTCGTCATCTTCGTCCACTTCCTCCACTTCCTTCACTTCCTCCACTTCCTCCACTTCCTCAACTTCGTCAACTTCGTCCACATCCTCCACTTATTCAACTTCCTCCACTTCGTCCACTTCGTCCAGTTCGTCCACTTCGTCCATTTCGTACACTTCCTCCACTTCGTCAACATCGTCCACTTCCTCCACTTCCTCCACTTTGTCAACTTCGTCCACATCCACCACTTCGTCCACTTCGTCCACTTCCTTCACTTCCTCCATTTCCTCCACTTCCTCCACTTCCTCCACTTCCTCCATTTCCTCCACTTCCTCCATTTCCTCCACTTCCTCCACTTATTCCACTTCGTCAACTTCGTCAACTTCGTCCACTTCGTCCACTTCGTCCACTTCGTCCACTTCGTCCACTTCGTCAACTTCTTCCACTTGTTCAACTTCTTCAACTTCCTCCACTTGCTCCACTTCCTCCAATACGTCAACTTCGTCCACTTCGTCCATTTCCTCCACATCGTCCACTTCTTCCACTTCTTCCACTTCTTCAACTTCGTCATCTTCGTCCACTTCGTCCGCTTCGTCAACTTCGTCCACTTCGTCCACCTTCTTCACTTCCTCCACTTACTCCACTTCTTCCACTTCCTCCACTTTCTCCACTTCGTCCACTCCGTCCACTTCGTCATGTTCGTCCATTTCCTCTACTACGTCCACTTCTTCCACTTCTTCAACTTCGTCATCTTCGTCCACTTCTTCCACTTCGTCCACTTCGTCAATTTCATCCATTTCCTTCACTTCGTCCACCCCCTCCACTTCCTCCACTTACTCCACCTCCTCCACTTACTCCGCTTCCTCCACTTCGTCAACTGCGTCAACTTCGTCCACATCTTCTACTTCGTCCATTTCATACACTTCCTCCACTTCATCCACTTCTTGTACTTCTTCAACTTCTTCAACTTCCTCCACTTTCTCCACTTCGTCTACTTCGTCAACTTCGTCCACTTCCTCCACTTCCTCCATTACCTCTACTTCCTCCACTTCATCAACTTCGTCCACTTCGAAAACTTCCTCAACTTCGTCAACTTGTTCCACTTCCTCCACGTCATCCACTTCCTCCACTTCCTCCACTTCGTCAACTTCGTCCACATCCTCCTCTTCCTCCAGTTACTCCACTTCGTCCACTTCTGCCACTTCTTTCACTTCTTCAACTTCCTCCACTTCCTCCACTTTGTCAACATCGTCCTCTTCATCAACTTCCTCCACTTCCTCCATTTCGTCAACTTCGTCCATTTCGTCAATTTCATCAACTTCGTCCACTTTGTTCACTTCCTCCACTTCGTCCACTTCATCCACTTCCTTCACTTCCTCCACTTCCTCCACTTCGTCAACTTCCTCCACTTCCTCCACTTCGTCAACTTCCTCCACTTCCTTCACTTCCTCCACTTCGTCCACTTCGTCCGCTTCGTCAACTTCGTCCACTTCCTCCACTTCCTCCACTTCGTCAACTTCCTCCACTTCCTCCACTTCCTGCACTTTGTCCATTTCGTCCACTTCGTCAACTTCGTCCACTTTGTCCACTTCCTCAACTTCGTCCACTTTGTCCACTGCCTCTACTTCCTCAACTTCGTCCACTCCGTCCACTTCGTCCATTCCTCCACTTGTCAACTTCGTCCACTTCCTCCAGTTCCTCCACTTGCTCCACTTCCTCAACTTCCTCCACTTCCTCCACTTGCTCCTTTTCCTCCACTTCCTCCACTTCCTCCACTTCGTCAACTTCGTCCACTTCGTCAACTTCGTCCACTTCGTCCATTTCCTCAACTTCGTCCACTTCTTCAACTTCGTCATCTTCGTCCACTTCGTCCACTTCCTTCACTTCCTCCACTTCTTCCACTTCCTCCACTTCCTCCACTTCTTGCACTTCGTCCAGTTCATCAACTTCGTCCACTTTTTCCATTTCCTGCGCTTCGTCAACTTCGTCAAGTTCGTCCATTTCCTCCACTTCGTCCACTTCGTGAACTTCGTCCATTTCCTTCACTTCGTCCACTTCGTCCACCTCCTCCACATCCTCCTACACTTACTCCACATCCTACTCTTCGTCCACTTCGTCCACTTCATCTACTCCGTCCACTTCGTCAACTTCGTCAACTTTTCTCATTTCCTTCACTTGGTCCATTTCGTACACTTCCTCCACTTCCTCCACCTCCTCCACTTCCTCCACCTCCTCCACTTCCTCCACTTTCTCCTCTTCGTCCAATTCGTCCACTTCTTCCACTTCTTCAACTTCTTCAACTTCCTCCACTTTCTCAACTTCGACTACTTCGTCAACTTCGTCCACTTCGTCCATTTCTTCCACATCGTCCACTGTTTCCACTTCGTCCCCTTCTTCAACTTTGTCATCTTCGTCCACTTCGTCCCCTTCGTTAACTTCGTCCCCTTCGTCAACTTCCTCCACTTCCTCCTCTTGCTCCACTTCCTCCACTTCCTCCACTTCGTCAACTTCGTCTACTTGTCAACTTCGTCCACTTCCTACACTTCCTTCACTTCCTCGACTTCCTCCACTTCTTCAACTTCGTCATCTTCGTCCACTTCATCCACTTCCTCCACTTCTTCCACTTTGTCTACTTCATCAACTTCATCAACTTTGTCCACTTCGTCCACCTCCTCCACTTGCTCCACTTACTCCACTTCTTCCACTTCCTCCACTTCTTCACTTCGTCAAGTTCGTCCACTTCGTCCATTTCGTCAACTTCGTCCATTTCATCCACTTCCTCCACTTTGTCCACTTCCTCCACTTTTTCCCTTTCGTACACTTCTTCCACTTCATCCACTTCTCCCATTTCTTCCACTTCTTCCACTTCTTCGACTTCTTCAACTTCGTCCACTTCCTCCACTTCGTCCACTTCGTCAACTTCGTCCACGTCCTCCATTTCGTCCACTTCGTCCATTTCGTCAACTTATCCACTTCCTGCACTTCGTCCACTTCGTTCAATTCGTACACTTCGTCCACTTCGTCCACTTTGTCTACTTCCTCCACTTCCTCATCTTACTCAACTTCCTCCACTTCCTCCACTTCGCCACTTTCGTCCACTTCGTCAAGTTCGTCCATTTCCTCCACTTCGTCCATTTCTTTGACTTCTTCAGCTTCGTCCATTTCGTCCACATCCTCCACTTCGTCCACTTCGTCAACTTCGTCCACTTCGCCCACTTCACCCATTTCCTTCACTTCGTTTATTTCGTATACTTTCTCCACTTCCTCCACTTAGTCAAATTCGTCCCCTTCGTCCACTTCGTCCACTTGCTCCACTTCCGCCACTTCATCAACTTCGTCCAGTTCGTGCACTTCGTTCGTTTCGTACACTTCGTCTACTTCGTCCACTTCGTCCACTTTGTCCACTTCTTCCACTTCTTCAACTTCTTCAACTTCCTCCACTTCCTCAACTTCGTCAACTTCATCAACTTCGTCCACTTCGTCCATTTCCTTCACATTCTCCATTTCCTCCACTTCCTCCACTTCGTCCATTTTCTCCACTTCCTCCACTTCTTCCACTTCTTCCACTTCTTCCACTTCTTCAACTTCGTCCACTTCGTCAACTTCGTCAACTTCCTCCACTTCGTCACCTTCCTCCACTTCCTCAACTTCGTCCACTTCGTCAACTTCCTCCACTTCCTCCACTACGTCAACTTCGTCCACTTGTCAACTTCGTCCACTTCCTACACTTCCTTCACTTCCTCCACTTCCTCCACTTCCTCAACTTCCTCCACTCCCTCCACTTGCTCCACTTCGTCCACTTCGTCAACTTTGTCCACTTTGTCCACCTCTTCCACTTCCTCCACTTACTCCACTTCTTCTACTTCTTCAACTTCTTCAACTTCCTCCACTTCCTCCACTTCGTGTACTTCGTCAACTTCCTCCACTTCCTCAACTTCGTCCACTTCTTCCACTTCCTCAACTTCGTCTACTTCGTCAACTTCCTCCACTTCCTCCATTTCCGTCAGTTCCTCCAATTCGTCAACTTCGTCCACTTCCTACACTTCCTCCACTTCCTGCACTTCCTCGACTTCCTCAACTTCTTCCACTCCGTCCACTTTCACCACCTCCTCCACTTCGTCCACTTCGTCCACTTCGTCAACCTCCTCCACTTCCTCCACTTACTCCACTTCTTCCACTTCCTCCACTTCCTCCACTTCGTCAACTTCGTCCACTCCGTCCACTTCGTCAAGTTCGTCCATTTCCACTACTTCTTCCACTTCTTCCACTTCTTCAACTTCGTCATCTTCGTCCACTTCGTCCACTTCGTCCACTTCGTCTATTTCCTCAACTTCGTCTACCTTTTCAACTTCGTCATCTTCATCAACTTCGTCCACTTCCTCCACTTACTCTACTTCTTCCACTTCCTCCAATTCGTCAACTTCATCCACTTCGTCCACTTACTCCACTTCTTCCACTTTGCTCCACTTCCTCCAATTCCTCAACTTCGTCCACTTCGTCCACTTCGTCCACCTCCTCCACTTCCTCCACTTACTCCACATCCTCCACTTACTCCACTTCATCCACTTCGTCAACTTCCTCCACTTCCTCCACTTCCTCCACTTTGGCTAGTTACTCAACTTCGTCCACTTACTCCACTTCGTCTACTTCCTCAACTTCGTCCACTTCTTCCACTTACTCCACTTCGTCCACATCGTCCACTTTGTCAACTTCTCAATTCCACCAGTTCCTCCACTTCCTCCACTTCGTCCACTTCCTCATCTACGCCAACTTCATCCACTTCGTCAACTACGTTCACTTCCTCCACTTCCTCCACTTCCTCCACTTCCTCAACTTCCTCCACATCCTACACTTCGTCCACATACTCCACTTCTTCCACTTTGCCCCACATCCTCCACTTCGTCAACTTCGTCCACTTCGTCCACTTCGTCCACTTCATCCACTTCGTCCACTTGGTCAACTTCGTCAACTTCGTCAACTTCGTCCACTTCGTGCACTTCGTACGCTTCCTCCACTTCCTCCTCCTCTTCAACTTCGTCCACTTCGTCAACTTCCTCCACTTCCTGCATTTCGATCACTTCCTCCACATCGTCTACTTTGTCCACTTTGTCCACCTCCTCCACTTCCTTCACTTACTCGACCTTCTACACTTACTCCACTTCGTCCACTTCGTCCACTTCGTCATCTTTGTCAAATTCCTCCACTTCTTAAACTTCATCCACTTCATCAACTTCCTCCACTGCCTCCACTTCTTCCACTTCCTTCACTTCCTCCACTTCGTCAACTTCGTCCATTTTGTCCATGTCGTCCAATTCCTCCACTTTGTCGACTTCGTAAACTCTTTGTCCAGTTCGTCCACTTTTCCCATTTCATCAACTTCGTCCTCCTCCTCCACTTCCTCCACTTACTCCACTTCCTCCACTTCCTACACTTCGTCCACTTCCTCCACTTCGTCCATTTCGTCCACTTTCTCCACTTCCTCCATTGCGGCCACTTCGGCAACTTCGTCTACTTCGTCCTCTTCCTCCACCTCGTTAACTTCCTCCACTTCCTTCATTTCCTCCACATCTCCACTTCCTCCACTTCGTCAACTTCGTCCACTTCCTCTGCTTCCTCCTCTTCCTCCACTTCCTCCATTTCGTCCACTTCGTCCACTTCGTCAACTTCGTCCACTTCGTCCACTTCCTCCACCTCGTTAACTTCGTCCACTTCCTTCACTTCCTCCACCTCCTCCACTTCCTCCACTTACTCGACTTCGCTCACTTACTCGACTTCCTACACTTCGTCCACTTCTTCCACTTCGTCCACTTCGTCAACTTCGTCCACTTTGTCCACTTCGTCCACCTCCTCCACTTCTTCCACTTCGTCCACTTCCTCCACTTTGTCAACTTCGTCCATTTCCTCCATTTCTTCAACTTCGTCAACTTCGCTCACTTCGTCCACTTCCTCCACTTCCTCCACTTCGTCCACTTCGTCCACTTCCTCCACTTCCTCCACTTCCTCCACTTCCTCCACTTCATCCACTTCGTCCACTTCGTCAACTTCCTCCACTTCGTCAACTTCCTCCACTTCCTCCACTTCAACCACTTGCTCAACTTCGACCACTTCGTCCACCTCCCCCACTTCCTCCACTTACTCCACTTCTTCCACTTTGCTCCACTTCCTCCAATTCCTCAACTTCGTCCACTTCGTCCACTTCGTCAACTTCGTCCACTTCGTCCACCTCCTCCACTTCCTCCACTTACTCCACATCCTCCACTTACTCCACTTCATCCACTTCGTCACCTTCGTCAACTTCGTCCACTTCATCCACTTCCTCCACTTTGGCTAGTTACTCAACTTCGTCCACTTACTCCACTTCGTCTACTTCCTCAACTTCGTCCACTTCTTCCACTTACTCCACTTCGTCCACTTCCTTATCTACGCCAACTTCATCCACTTCGTCAACTACGTTCACTTCCTCCACTTCCTCCACTTCATCAAATTCCTCCACATCCTACACTTCGTCCACATACTTCACTTCTTCCACTTTGCCCCACATCCTCCACTTCGTCAACTTCATCCACTTCATCCACTTCGTCCACTTGGTCAACTTCGTCCACTTCGTCCACCTCCTCCACTTCCTCCACTTACTCTACTTCCTTCACTTACTCCACTTTGTCCACTTCGTCAACTTCGTCCACTTCTTAACTTCTTCAACTTCGTCCACTTCCTCAACTTCGTCCACTTCATCCACTTCCTCCACTTCGTCCAATCCGTCAACTTTGTCTAATTCCTCAACTTCGTCCATTTCGTCCACTTCCTCCACTTCCTCCATTTCCTCCACTTCGTCCACTTCGTTAAGTTCGTCAACTTCGTCCACTTCGTACGCTTCCTCCACTTCCTCCTCCTCTTCAACTTCGTCCACTTCGTCCACTTCGTCAACTTCCTCCACTTACTGCATTTCGATCACTTCCTCCACATCGTCTACTTTGTCCACTTTGTCCACCTCCGCCACTTCCTTCACTTACTCGACCTTCTCCACTTACTCCACTTCGTCCACTTCGTCCACTTCGTCATCTTTGTCAAATTCCTCCACTTCTTAAACTTCATCCACTTCATCAACTTCCTCCACTGCCTCCACTTCTTCCACTTTCTTCACTTCCTCCACTTCGTCAACTTCGTCCATGTCGTCCAATTCCTCCACTTCGTCGACTTCGTAAACTCTTTGTCCAGTTCGTCCACTTTTTCCATTTCATCAACTTCGTCCTCCTCCTCCACTTACTCCACTTCCTCCACTTCCTACACTTCTTCAACCTCCTCCATTTCCTCTACTTTGTCTACTTACTCCACTTCGTCCACTTCCTCAACTTCGTCCACTTCATCCACTTCCTCCACTTCGTCCACTCCGTCAACTTCGTCTAATTCCTCAACTTCGTCCATTTCCTCCACTTCGTCCACTTCGTCAAGTTCGTCAACTTCGTCCACTTCGTGCACTTCGTACGCTTCCTCCACTTCCTCCTCCTCTTCAACTTCGTCAACTTCGTGCACTTCGTCAACTTCCTCCACTTCCTGCATTTCGATCACTTCCTCCACATCGTCTACTTTGTCCACTTCGTCCACCTCCTCCACTTCCTTCACTTACTCGACCATCTCCACTTACTCCACTTCGTCCACTTCGTCCACTTCGTCCACTTCGACATCTTTGTCAAATTCCTCCACTTCTTAAACTTCATCCACTTCATCAACTTCCTCCACTGCCTCCACTTCTTCCACTTCCTTCACTTCCTCCACTTCGTCAACTTCGTCCACTTTGTCCATGTCGTCCAATTCCTCCACTTCGTCGACTTCGTAAACTCTTTGTCCAGTTCGTCCACTTTTTCCATTTCATCAACTTCGTCCTCCTCCTCCACTTCCTCCACTTACTCCACTTCCTCCACTTCCTACACTTCGTCCATTTCCTCCACTTCGTCCATTTCGTCCACTTTCTCCACTTCCTCCACTGCGGCCACTTCGTCAACTTCGTCTACTTCGTCCACTTCCTCCACCTCGTTAACTTCCTCCACTTCCTTCATTTCCTCCACATCTCCACTTCCACTTCGTCAACTTCGTCCACTTCCTCTGCTTCCTCCACTTCCTCCACTTCCTCCATTTCGTCCACTTCCTCCACTTCGTCAACTTCGTCCACTTCGTCCACTTCCTCCACCTCGTTAACTTCGTCCACTTCCTTCACTTCCTCCATCTCCTCCACTTCCTCCACTTACTCGACTTCGCCCACTTACTTGACTTCCTGCACTTCGTCCACTTCTTCCACTTCTTCCACTTCGTCCACTTCGTCCACTTTGTCCACTTCCTCCACCTCCTCCACTTCTTCCACTTCGTCCACTTCCTCCACTTTGTCAACTTCGTCCATTTCCTCCATTTCTTCATCTTCGTCAACTTCGCTCACTTCGTCCACTTCCTCCACTTCCTCCACTTCCTCCACTTCCTCCACTTCCTCCACTTCGTCCACTACCTCCACTTCGTCCACTTCGTCCACTTCCTCCACTTCGTCCACTTCCTCCACTTCCTCCACTTCGTCAACTTCCTCCACTTACTCAACTTCGACCACTTCGTCCACCTCCCCCACTTCCTCCACTTACTCCACTTCTTCCACTTTGCTCCACTTCCTCCAATTCCTCAACTTCGTCCACTTCGTCCACTTCGTCCACCCCCTCCACTTCCTCCACTTACTCCACATCCTCCACTTACTCCACTTCATCCACTTCGTCAACTTCCTCCACTTCCTCCACTTCCTCCACTTTGGCTAGTTACTCAACTTCGTCCACTTACTCCACTTCGTCTACTTCCTCAACTTCGTCCACTTCTTCCACTTACTCCACTTCGTCCACATCGTCCACTTTGTCAACTTCTCAATTCCACCAGTTCCTCCACTTCCTCCACTTCGTCCACTTCCTCATCTACGCCAACTTCATCCACTTCGTCAACTACGTTCACTTCCTCCACTTCCTCCACTTCCTCAACTTCCTCCACATCCTACACTTCGTCCACATACTCCACTTCTTCCACTTTGCCCCACATCCTCCACTTCGTCAACTTCGTCCACTTCGTCCACTTCATCCACTTCGTCCACTTTGTCCACCTCCTCCACTTCCTCCACTTACTCTACTTCCTTCACTTACTCCACTTTGTCCACTTCGTCAACTTCGTCCACTTCGTGAACTTCGTCCACTTCTTAACTTCTTCAACTTCCTCCATTTCCTCTACTTTGTCTACTTACTCCACTTCGTCCACTTCCTCAACTTCGTCCACTTCATCCACTTCCTCCACTCCGTCAACTTCGTCTAATTCCTCAACTTCGTCCATTTCGTCCACTTCCTCCATTTCCTCCACTTCGTCCACTTTGTCAAGTTCGTCAACTTCGTCCACTTCGTGCACTTCGTACGCTTCCTCCACTTCCTCCTCCTCTTCAACTTCGTCCACTTCGTCAACTTCCTCCACTTCCTGCATTTCGATCACTTCCTCCACATCGTCTACTTTGTCCACTTTGTCCACCTCCTCCACTTCCTTCACTTACTCGACCTTCTACACTTACTCCACTTCGTCCACTTCGTCATCTTTGTCAAATTCCTCCACTTCTTAAACTTCATCCACTTCATCAACTTCCTCCATTGCCTCCACTTCTTCCACTTCCTTCACTTCCTCCACTTCGTCAACTTCGTCCATTTTGTCCATGTCGTCCAATTCCTCCACTTCGTCGACTTCGTAAACTCTTTGTCCAGTTCGTCCACTTTTCCCATTTCATCAACTTCGTCCTCCTCCTCCACTTCCTCCACTTACTCCACTTCCTCCACTTCCTACACTTCGTCCACTTCCTCCACTTCGTCCATTTCGTCCACTTTCTCCACTTCCTCCACTGCGGCCACTTCGTCAACTTCGTCTACTTCGTCCACTTCCTCCACCTCGTTAACTTCCTCCACTTCCTTCATTTCCTCCACATCTCCACTTCCACTTCGTCAACTTCGTCCACTTCCTCTGCTTCCTCCACTTCCTCCACTTCCTCCATTTCGTCCACTTCCTCCACTTCGTCAACTTCGTCCACTTCGTCCACTTCCTCCACCTCGTTAACTTCGTCCACTTCCTTGACTTCCTCCACCTCCTCCACTTCCTCCACTTACTCGACTTCGCCCACTTACTTGACTTCCTGCACTTCGTCCACTTCTTCCACTTCGTCCACTTCGTCAACTTCGTCCACTTTGTCCACTTCGTCCAGCTCCTCCACTTCTTCCACTTCGTCCACTTCCTCCACTTTGTCAACTTCGTCCATTTCCTCCATTTCTTCATCTTCGTCAACTTCGCTCACTTCCTCCACTTCCTCCACTTCCTCCACTTCCTCCACTTCGTCCACTACCTCCACTTCGTCCACTTCGTCCACTTCCTCCACTTCGTCCACTTCCTCCACTTCCTCCACTTCGTCAACTTCCTCCACTTACTCAACTTCGACCACTTCGTCCACCTCCCCTACTTCCTCCACTTACTCCACTTCT
Organism: Vigna umbellata; assembly: GCF_029865625.1. Taxonomy (NCBI): domain Eukaryota; kingdom Viridiplantae; phylum Streptophyta; class Magnoliopsida; order Fabales; family Fabaceae; genus Vigna; species Vigna umbellata. The sequence goes on from NC_142168.1 coordinate 64,595,588, forward strand.
TCCACTTTGCTCCACTTCCTCCAATTCCTCAACTTCGTCCACTTCGTCCACTTCGTCCACCTCCTCCACTTCCTCCACTTACTCCACATCCTCCACTTACTCCACTTCATCCACTTCGTCAACTTCCTCCACTTCCTCCACTTCCTCCACTTTGGCTAGTTACTCAACTTCGTCCACTTACTCCACTTCGTCTACTTCCTCAACTTCATCCACTTCCTCCACTTCGTCCACTCCGTCAACTTCGTCTAATTCCTCAACTTCGTCCATTTCCTCCACTTCGTCCACTTCGTCAAGTTCGTCAACTTCGTCCACTTCGTGCACTTCGTACGCTTCCTCCACTTCCTCCTCCTCTTCAACTTCGTCAACTTCGTGCACTTCGTCAACTTCCTCCACTTCCTGCATTTCGATCACTTCCTCCACATCGTCTACTTTGTCCACTTCGTCCACCTCCTCCACTTCCTTCACTTACTCGACCATCTCCACTTACTCCACTTCGTCCACTTCGTCCACTTCGTCCACTTCGACATCTTTGTCAAATTCCTCCACTTCTTAAACTTCATCCACTTCATCAACTTCCTCCACTGCCTCCACTTCTTCCACTTCCTTCACTTCCTCCACTTCGTCAACTTCGTCCACTTTGTCCATGTCGTCCAATTCCTCCACTTCGTCGACTTCGTAAACTCTTTGTCCAGTTCGTCCACTTTTTCCATTTCATCAACTTCGTCCTCCTCCTCCACTTCCTCCACTTACTCCACTTCCTCCACTTCCTACACTTCGTCCATTTCCTCCACTTCGTCCATTTCGTCCACTTTCTCCACTTCCTCCACTGCGGCCACTTCGTCAACTTCGTCTACTTCGTCCACTTCCTCCACCTCGTTAACTTCCTCCACTTCCTTCATTTCCTCCACATCTCCACTTCCACTTCGTCAACTTCGTCCACTTCCTCTGCTTCCTCCACTTCCTCCACTTCCTCCATTTCGTCCACTTCCTCCACTTCGTCAACTTCGTCCACTTCGTCCACTTCCTCCACCTCGTTAACTTCGTCCACTTCCTTCACTTCCTCCATCTCCTCCACTTCCTCCACTTACTCGACTTCGCCCACTTACTTGACTTCCTGCACTTCGTCCACTTCTTCCACTTCTTCCACTTCGTCCACTTCGTCCACTTTGTCCACTTCCTCCACCTCCTCCACTTCTTCCACTTCGTCCACTTCCTCCACTTTGTCAACTTCGTCCATTTCCTCCATTTCTTCATCTTCGTCAACTTCGCTCACTTCGTCCACTTCCTCCACTTCCTCCACTTCCTCCACTTCCTCCACTTCCTCCACTTCGTCCACTACCTCCACTTCGTCCACTTCGTCCACTTCCTCCACTTCGTCCACTTCCTCCACTTCCTCCACTTCGTCAACTTCCTCCACTTACTCAACTTCGACCACTTCGTCCACCTCCCCCACTTCCTCCACTTACTCCACTTCTTCCACTTTGCTCCACTTCCTCCAATTCCTCAACTTCGTCCACTTCGTCCACCCCCTCCACTTCCTCCACTTACTCCACATCCTCCACTTACTCCACTTCATCCACTTCGTCAACTTCCTCCACTTCCTCCGCTTCCTCCACTTTGGCTAGTTACTCAACTTCGTCCACTTACTCCACTTCGTCTACTTCCTCAACTTCGTCCACTTCTTCCACTTACTCCACTTCGTCCACATCGTCCACTTTGTCAACTTCTCAATTCCACCAGTTCCTCCACTTCCTCCACTTCGTCCACTTCCTCATCTACGCCAACTTCATCCACTTCGTCAACTACGTTCACTTCCTCCACTTCCTCCACTTCCTCAACTTCCTCCACATCCTACACTTCGTCCACATACTCCACTTCTTCCACTTTGCCCCACATCCTCCACTTCGTCAACTTCGTCCACTTCGTCCACTTCATCCACTTCGTCCACTTTGTCCACCTCCTCCACTTCCTCCACTTACTCTACTTCCTTCACTTACTCCACTTTGTCCACTTCGTCAACTTCGTCCACTTCGTGAACTTCGTCCACTTCTTAACTTCTTCAACTTCCTCCATTTCCTCTACTTTGTCTACTTACTCCACTTCGTCCACTTCCTCAACTTCGTCCACTTCATCCACTTCCTCCACTCCGTCAACTTCGTCTAATTCCTCAACTTCGTCCATTTCGTCCACTTCCTCCATTTCCTCCACTTCGTCCACTTCGTCAAGTTCGTCAACTTCGTCCACTTCGTGCACTTCGTACGCTTCCTCCACTTCCTCCTCCTCTTCAACTTCGTCCACTTCGTCAACTTCCTCCACTTCCTGCATTTCGATCACTTCCTCCACATCGTCTACTTTGTCCACTTTGTCCACCTCCTCCACTTCCTTCACTTACTCGACCTTCTACACTTACTCCACTTCGTCCACTTCGTCATCTTTGTCAAATTCCTCCACTTCTTAAACTTCATCCACTTCATCAACTTCCTCCATTGCCTCCACTTCTTCCACTTCCTTCACTTCCTCCACTTCGTCAACTTCGTCCATTTTGTCCATGTCGTCCAATTCCTCCACTTCGTCGACTTCGTAAACTCTTTGTCCAGTTCGTCCACTTTTCCCATTTCATCAACTTCGTCCTCCTCCTCCACTTCCTCCACTTACTCCACTTCCTCCACTTCCTACACTTCGTCCACTTCCTCCACTTCGTCCATTTCGTCCACTTTCTCCACTTCCTCCACTGCGGCCACTTCGTCAACTTCGTCTACTTCGTCCACTTCCTCCACCTCGTTAACTTCCTCCACTTCCTTCATTTCCTCCACATCTCCACTTCCACTTCGTCAACTTCGTCCACTTCCTCTGCTTCCTCCACTTCCTCCACTTCCTCCATTTCGTCCACTTCCTCCACTTCGTCAACTTCGTCCACTTCGTCCACTTCCTCCACCTCGTTAACTTCGTCCACTTCCTTCACTTCCTCCACCTCCTCCACTTCCTCCACTTACTCGACTTCGCCCACTTACTTGACTTCCTGCACTTCGTCCACTTCTTCCACTTCGTCCACTTCGTCAACTTCGTCCACTTTGTCCACTTCGTCCAGCTCCTCCACTTCTTCCACTTCGTCCACTTCCTCCACTTTGTCAACTTCGTCCATTTCCTCCATTTCTTCATCTTCGTCAACTTCGCTCACTTCCTCCACTTCCTCCACTTCCTCCACTTCCTCCACTTCGTCCACTACCTCCACTTCGTCCACTTCGTCCACTTCCTCCACTTCGTCCACTTCCTCCACTTCCTCCACTTCGTCAACTTCCTCCACTTACTCAACTTCGACCACTTCGTCCACCTCCCCCACTTCCTCCACTTACTCCACTTCTTCCACTTTGCTCCACTTCCTCCAATTCCTCAACTTCGTCCACTTCGTCCACTTCGTCCACTTCGTCCACCTCCTCCACTTCCTCCACTTACTCCACATCCTCCACTTACTCCACTTCATCCACTTCGTCAACTTCCTCCACTTCCTCCACTTCCTCCACTTTGGCTAGTTACTCAACTTCGTCCACTTACTCCACTTCGTCTACTTCCTCAACTTCGTCCACTTCTTCCACTTACTCCACTTCGTCCAAATCGTCCACTTTGTCAACTTCTCAATTCCACCAGTTCCTCCACTTCCTCCACTTCGTCCACTTCCTCATCTACGCCAACTTCATCCACTTCGTCAACTACGTTCACTTCCTCCACTTCCTCCACTTCCTCAACTTCCTCCACATCCTACACTTCGTCCACATACTCCACTTCTTCCACTTTGCCCCACATCCTCCACTTCGTCAACTTCGTCCACTTCGTCCACTTCATCCACTTCGTCCACTTTGTCCACCTCCTCCACTTCCTCCACTTACTCTACTTCCTTCACTTACTCCACTTTGTCCACTTCGTCAACTTCGTCAACTTCGTCCACTTCGTGAACTTCGTCCACTTCTTAACTTCTTCAACTTCCTCCATTTCCTCTACTTTGTCTACTTACTCCACTTCGTCCACTTCCTCAACTTCGTCCACTTCATCCACTTCCTCCACTCCGTCAACTTCGTCTAATTCCTCAACTTCGTCCATTTCGTCCACTTCCTCCATTTCCTCCACTTCGTCCACTTCGTCAAGTTCGTCAACTTCGTCCACTTCGTGCACTTCGTACGCTTCCTCCACTTCCTCCTCCTCTTCAACTTCGTCCACTTCGTCAACTTCCTCCACTTCCTGCATTTCGATCACTTCCTCCACATCGTCTACTTTGTCCACTTTGTCCACCTCCTCCACTTCCTTCACTTACTCGACCTTCTACACTTACTCCACTTCGTCCACTTCGTCCACTTCGTCATCTTTGTCAAATTCCTCCACTTCTTAAACTTCATCCACTTCATCAACTTCCTCCACTGCCTCCACTTCTTCCACTTCCTTCACTTCCTCCACTTCGTCAACTTCGTCCATTTTGTCCATGTCGTCCAATTCCTCCACTTCGTCGACTTCGTAAACTCTTTGTCCAGTTCGTCCACTTTTCCCATTTCATCAACTTCGTCCTCCTCCTCCACTTCCTCCACTTACTCCACTTCCTCCACTTCCTACACTTCGTCCACTTCCTCCACTTCGTCCATTTCGTCCACTTTCTCCACTTCCTCCACTGCGGCCACTTCCTCAACTTCGTCTACTTCGTCCACTTCCTCCACCTCGTTAACTTCCTCCACTTCCTTCATTTCCTCCACATCTCCACTTCCTCCACTTCGTCAACTTCGTCCACTTCCTCTGCTTCCTCCACTTCCTCCACTTCCTCCATTTCGTCCACTTCGTCCACTTCCTCCACCTCGTTAACTTCGTCCACTTCCTTCACTTCCTCCACCTCCTCCGCTTCCTCCACTTACTCGACTTCGCGCACTTACTCGACTTCCTGCACTTCGTCCACTTCTTCCACTTCGTCCACTTCGTCAACTTCGTCCACTTTGTCCACTTCGTCCACCTCCTCCACTTCTTCCACTTCGTCCACTTCCTCCACTTTGTCAACTTCGTCCATTTCCTCCATTTCTTCAACTTCGTCAACTTCGCTCACTTCGTCCACGTCGTCCACTTCGTCCACTTCCTCCACTTCCTCCACTTCCTCCACTTCCTCCACTTCGTCCACTTCGTCCACTTCGTCAACTTCCTCCACTTCGTCAACTTCCTCCACTTCCTCCACTTCAACCACCTCCTTACCTTCGACCACTTCGTCCACCTCCCCCACTTCTTCCACTTACTCCACCTCTTCCACTTTGCTCCACTTCCTCCAATTCCTCAACTTCGTCCACTTCGTCCACTTGGTCAACTTCGTCCACTTCGTCCACCTCCTCCACTTCCTCCACTTACTCCACATCCTCCACTTACTCCATTTCATACACTTCGTCACCTTCGTCAACTTCGTCCACTTCGTCCACTTACTCCACTTCGTCTACTTCCTCAACTTCGTCCACTTCTTCCACTTACTCCACTTCGTCCACATCGTCCACTTTGTCAACTTCTCAATTCCACCACTTCGTCCACTTCCTCCACTTCGTCCACTTCCTCATCTACGCCAACTTCATCCACATCGTCAACTACGTTCACTTCCTCCACTTCATCAACTTCCTCCACATCCTACACTTCGTCCACATACTCCACTTCTTCCACTTTGCCCCACATCCTCCACTTCGTCAACTTCGTCCACTTCATCCACTTCGTCCACTTGGTCAACTTCGTCCACTTCGTCCACCTCCTCCACTTCCTCCACTTACTCTACTTCCTTCACTTACTCCACTTTGTCCACTTCGTCAACTTCGTCCACTTCGTGAACTTCGTCCACTTCTCAACTCCTTCAACTTCCTCCACTTCCTCTACTTTGTCTACTTACTCCACTTCGTCCACTTCCTCAACTTCGTCCACTTCATCCACTTCCTCCACTTCGTCCACTCCGTCAACTTCGTCTAATTCCTCAACTTCGTCCATTTCGTCCACTTCCTCCACTTCCTCCATTTCCTCCACTTCGTCCACTTCGTCAACTTCGTCCACCTCGTGCACTTCGTACGCTTCCTCCACTTCCTCCTCCTCTTCAACTTCGTCAACTTCGTCCACTTCGTCAACTTCCTCCACTTCCTGCATTTCGATCACTTCCTCCACATCATCTACTTTGTCCACTTTGTCCACCTCCTCCACTTCCTTCACTTACTCGACCTTCTCCACTTACTCCACTTCGTCCACTTCGTCATCTTTGTCAAATTCCTCCACTTCTTAAACTTCATCCACTTCATCAACTTCCTCCACTGCCTCCACTTCTTCCACTTCCTTCACTTCCTCCACTTCGTCAACTTCGTCCATGTCGTCCAATTCCTCCACTTCGTCGACTTCGTAAACTCTTTGTCCAGTTCGTCCACTTTTTCCATTTCATCAACTTCGTCCTCCTCCTCCACTTCCTCCACTTACTCCACTTCCTCCACTTCCTACACTTCGTCCACTTCCTCCACTTCGTCCATTTCGTCCACTTTCTCCACTTCCTCCACTGCGGCCACTTCGTCAACTTCGTCTCTTTCGTCCACTTCCTCCACCTCGTTAAGTTCCTCCACTTCCTTCATTTCCTCCACATCTCCACTTCCTCCACTTCGTCAACTTCGTCCACTTCCTCTGCTTCCTCCACTTCCTCCACTTCCTCCATTTCGTCCACTTCGTCCACTTCGTCAACTATGTCCACTTCCTCCACCTCGTTAACTTCGTCCACTTCCTTCACTTCCTCCACCTCCTCCACTTCCTCCACTTACTCGACTTCGCCCACTTACTCGACTTCCTGCACTTCGTCCACTTCTTCCACTTCGTCCACTTCGTCAACTTCGTCCACTTTTTCCACTTCGTCCACCTCCTCCACTTCTTCCACTTCGTCCACTTCCTCCACTTTGTCAACTTCGTCCATTTCCTCCATTTCTTCAACTTCGTCAACTTCGACCACTTCGTCCACCTCCCCACTTCCTCCACTTACTCCACTTCTTCCACTTTGCTCCACTTCCTCCAAGTCCTCAACTTCGTCCACTTCGTCCACTTCGTGAACTTCGTCCACCTCCTCCACTTCCTCCACTTACTCCACATCCTCCACTTACTCCACTTCATCCACTTCGTCAACTTCGTCCACTTCCTCCACTTCCTCCACTTCCTCCACTTTGGCTAGTTACTCAACTTCGTCCACTTACTCCACTTCGTCTACTTCCTCAACTTCGTCCACTTCTTCAACTTACTCCACTTCGTCCACATCGTCCACTTTGTCAACTTCTCAATTCCACCACTTCCTCCACTTCCTCCACTTCCTCATCTACGTCAACTTCATCCACTTCGTCAACTACGTTCACTTCCTCCACTTCCTCCACTTCATCAACTTCCTCCACATCCTACTCTTCGTCCACATCCTCCACTTCCTCCACTTACTCTACTTCCTTCACTTACTCCACTTTGTCCACTTTTTCAACTTCGTCCACTTCGTGAACTTCGTCCACTTCTTAACTTCTTCAACCTCCTCCACTTCCTCTACTTTGTCTACTTACTCCACTTCGTCCACTTCCTCAACTTCGTCCACTTCATCCACTTCCTCCACTTCGTCCACTCCGTCAACTTCGTCTAATTCCTCAACTTCGTCCATTTCGTCCACTTCCTCCATTTCCTCCACTTCGTCCACTTCGTCAAGTTCGTGAACTTCGTCCACTTCGTGCACTTCGTACGCTTCCTCCACTTCCTCCTCCTCTTCAACTTCGTCCACTTCGTCAACTTCCTCCACTTCCTGCATTTCGATCACTTCCTCCACATCGTCTACTTTGTCCACTTTGTCCACCTCCTCCACTTCCTTCACTTACTCGACCTTCTCCACTTACTCCACATCGTCCACTTCGTCCACTTCGTCATCTTTGTCAAATTCCTCCACTTCTTAAACTTCATCCACTTCATCAACTTCCTCCACTGCCTCCACTTCTTCCACTTTCTTCACTTCCTCCACTTCGTCAACTTCGTCCATGTCGTCCAATTCCTCCACTTCGTCGACTTCGTAAACTCTTTGTCCAGTTCGTCCACTTTTTCCATTTCATCAACTTCGTCCTCCTCCTCCACTTACTCCACTTCCTCCACTTCCTACACTTCTTCAACCTCCTCCATTTCCTCTACTTTGTCTACTTACTCCACTTCGTCCACTTCCTCAACTTCGTCCACTTCATCCACTTCATCCACTTCGTCCACTCCGTCAACTTCGTCTAATTCCTCAACTTCGTCCATTTCCTCCACTTCGTCCACTTCGTCAAGTTCGTCAACTTCGTCCACTTCGTGCACTTCGTACGCTTCCTCCACTTCCTCCTCCTCTTCAACTTCGTCAACTTCGTGCACTTCGTCAACTTCCTCCACTTCCTGCATTTCGATCACTTCCTCCACATCGTCTACTTTGTCCACTTCGTCCACCTCCTCCACTTCCTTCACTTACTCGACCATCTCCACTTACTCCACTTCGTCCACTTCGTCCACTTCGTCCACTTCGACATCTTTGTCAAATTCCTCCACTTCTTAAACTTCATCCACTTCATCAACTTCCTCCACTGCCTCCACTTCTTCCACTTCCTTCACTTCCTCCACTTCGTCAACTTCGTCCACTTTGTCCATGTCGTCCAATTCCTCCACTTCGTCGACTTCGTAAACTCTTTGTCCAGTTCGTCCACTTTTTCCATTTCATCAACTTCGTCCTCCTCCTCCACTTCCTCCACTTACTCCACTTCCTCCACTTCCTACACTTCGTCCATTTCCTCCACTTCGTCCATTTCGTCCACTTTCTCCACTTCCTCCACTGCGGCCACTTCGTCAACTTCGTCTACTTCGTCCACTTCCTCCACCTCGTTAACTTCCTCCACTTCCTTCATTTCCTCCACATCTCCACTTCCACTTCGTCAACTTCGTCCACTTCCTCTGCTTCCTCCACTTCCTCCACTTCCTCCATTTCGTCCACTTCCTCCACTTCGTCAACTTCGTCCACTTCGTCCACTTCCTCCACCTCGTTAACTTCGTCCACTTCCTTCACTTCCTCCATCTCCTCCACTTCCTCCACTTACTCGACTTCGCCCACTTACTTGACTTCCTGCACTTCGTCCACTTCTTCCACTTCTTCCACTTCGTCCACTTCGTCCACTTTGTCCACTTCGTCCACCTCCTCCACTTCTTCCACTTCGTCCACTTCCTCCACTTTGTCAACTTCGTCCATTTCCTCCATTTCTTCATCTTCGTCAACTTCGCTCACTTCGTCCACTTCCTCCACTTCCTCCACTTCCTCCACTTCCTCCACTTCGTCCACTACCTCCACTTCGTCCACTTCGTCCACTTCCTCCACCTCGTCCACTTCCTCCACTTCCTCCACTTCGTCAACTTCCTCCACTTACTCAACTTCGACCACTTCGTCCACCTCCCCCACTTCCTCCACTTACTCCACTTCTTCCACTTTGCTCCACTTCCTCCAATTCCTCAACTTCGTCCACTTCGTCCACTTCGTCCACCTCCTCCACTTCCTCCACTTACTCCACATCCTCCACTTACTCCACTTCATCCACTTCGTCAACTTCCTCCACTTCCTCCACTTCCTCCACTTTGGCTAGTTACTCAACTTCGTCCACTTACTCCACTTCGTCTACTTCCTCAACTTCGTCCACTTCTTCCACACTCTCCACTTCGTCCACATCGTCCACTTTGTCAACTTCTCAATTCCACCAGTTCCTCCACTTCCTCCACTTCGTCCACTTCCTCATCTACGCCAACTTCATCCACTTCGTCAACTACGTTCACTTCCTCCACTTCCTCCACTTCCTCAACTTCCTCCACATCCTACACTTCGTCCACATACTCCACTTCTTCCACTTTGCTCCACATCCTCCACTTCGTCAACTTCGTCCACTTCGTCCACTTCATCCACTTCGTCCACTTTGTCCACCTCCTCCACTTCCTCCACTTACTCTACTTCCTTCACTTACTCCACTTTGTCCACTTCGTCAACTTCGTCCACTTCGTGAACTTCGTCCACTTCTTAACTTCTTCAACTTCCTCCATTTCCTCTACTTTGTCTACTTACTCCACTTCGTCCACTTCCTCAACTTCGTCCACTTCATCCACTTCCTCCACTCCGTCAACTTCGTCTAATTCCTCAACTTCGTCCATTTCGTCCACTTCCTCCATTTCCTCCACTTCGTCCACTTCGTCAAGTTCGTCAACTTCGTCCACTTCGTGCACTTCGTACGCTTCCTCCACTTCCTCCTCCTCTTCAACTTCGTCCACTTCGTCAACTTCCTCCACTTCCTGCATTTCGATCACTTCCTCCACATCGTCTACTTTGTCCACTTTGTCCACCTCCTCCACTTCCTTCACTTACTCGACCTTCTACACTTACTCCACTTCGTCCACTTCATCATCTTTGTCAAATTCCTCCACTTCTTAAACTTCATCCACTTCATCAACTTCCTCCACTGCCTCCACTTCTTCCACTTCCTTCACTTCCTCCACTTCGTCAACTTCGTCCATTTTGTCCATGTCGTCCAATTCCTCCACTTCGTCGACTTCGTAAACTCTTTGTCCAGTTCGTCCACTTTTCCCATTTCATCAACTTCGTCCTCCTCCTCCACTTCCTCCACTTACTCCACTTCCTCCACTTCCTACACTTCGTCCACTTCCTCCACTTCGTCCATTTCGTCCACTTTCTCCACTTCCTCCACTGCGGCCACTTCGTCAACTTCGTCTACTTCGTCCACTTCCTCCACCTCGTTAACTTCCTCCACTTCCTTCATTTCCTCCACATCTCCACTTCCACTTCGTCAACTTCGTCCACTTCCTCTGCTTCCTCCACTTCCTCCACTTCCTCCATTTCGTCCACTTCCTCCACTTCGTCAACTTCGTCCACTTCGTCCACTTCCTCAACCTCGTTAACTTCGTCCACTTCCTTCACTTCCTCCACCTCCTCCACTTCCTCCACTTACTCGACTTCGCCCACTTACTTGACTTCCTGCACTTCGTCCACTTCTTCCACTTCGTCCACTTCGTCAACTTCGTCCACTTTGTCCACTTCGTCCAGCTCCTCCACTTCTTCCACTTCGTCCACTTCCTCCACTTTGTCAACTTCGTCCATTTCCTCCATTTCTTCATCTTCGTCAACTTCGCTCACTTCCTCCACTTCCTCCACTTCCTCCACTTCCTCCACTTCGTCCACTACCTCCACTTCGTCCACTTCGTCCACTTCCTCCACTTCGTCCACTTCCTCCACTTCCTCCACTTCGTCAACTTCCTCCACTTACTCAACTTCGACCACTTCGTCCACCTCCCCCACTTCCTCCACTTACTCCACTTCTTCCACTTTGCTCCACTTCCTCCAATTCCTCAACTTCGTCCACTTCGTCCACTTCGTCCACCTCCTCCACTTCCTCCACTTACTCCACATCCTCCACTTACTCCACTTCATCCACTTCGTCAACTTCCTCCACTTCCTCCACTTCCTCCACTTTGGCTAGTTACTCAACTTCGTCCACTTACTCCACTTCGTCTACTTCCTCAACTTCGTCCACTTCTTCCACTTACTCCACTTCGTCCACATCGTCCACTTTGTCAACTTCTCAATTCCACCAGTTCCTCCACTTCCTCCACTTCGTCCACTTCCTCATCTACGCCAACTTCATCCACTTCGTCAACTACGTTCACTTCCTCCACTTCCTCCACTTCCTCAACTTCCTCCACATCCTACACTTCGTCCACATACTCCACTTCTTCCACTTTGCCCCACATCCTCCACTTCGTCAACTTCGTCCACTTCGTCCACTTCATCCACTTCGTCCACTTTGTCCACCTCCTCCACTTCCTCCACTTACTCTACTTCCTTCACTTACTCCACTTTGTCCACTTCGTCAACTTCGTCCACTTCGTGAACTTCGTCCACTTCTTAACTTCTTCAACTTCCTCCATTTCCTCTACTTTGTCTACTTACTCCACTTCGTCCACTTCCTCAACTTCGTCCACTTCATCCACTTCCTCCACTCCGTCAACTTCGTCTAATTCCTCAACTTCGTCCATTTCGTCCACTTCCTCCATTTCCTCCACTTCGTCCACTTCGTCAAGTTCGTCAACTTCGTCCACTTCGTGCACTTCGTACGCTTCCTCCACTTCCTCCTCCTCTTCAACTTCGTCCACTTCGTCAACTTCCTCCACTTCCTGCATTTCGATCACTTCCTCCACATCGTCTACTTTGTCCACTTTGTCCACCTCCTCCACTTCCTTCACTTACTCGACCTTCTACACTTACTCCACTTCGTCCACTTCGTCATCTTTGTCAAATTCCTCCACTTCTTAAACTTCATCCACTTCATCAACTTCCTCCACTGCCTCCACTTCTTCCACTTCCTTCACTTCCTCCACTTCGTCAACTTCGTCCATTTTGTCCATGTCGTCCAATTCCTCCACTTCGTCGACTTCGTAAACTCTTTGTCCAGTTCGTCCACTTTTCCCATTTCATCAACTTCGTCCTCCTCCTCCACTTCCTCCACTTACTCCACTTCCTCCACTTCCTACACTTCGTCCACTTCCTCCACTTCGTCCATTTCGTCCACTTTCTCCACTTCCTCCACTGCGGCCACTTCCTCAACTTCGTCTACTTCGTCCACTTCCTCCACCTCGTTAACTTCCTCCACTTCCTTCATTTCCTCCACATCTCCACTTCCTCCACTTCGTCAACTTCGTCCACTTCCTCTGCTTCCTCCACTTCCTCCACTTCCTCCATTTCGTCCACTTCCTCCACCTCGTTAACTTCGTCCACTTCCTTCACTTCCTCCACCTCCTCCGCTTCCTCCACTTACTCGACTTCGCCCACTTACTCGACTTCCTGCACTTCGTCCACTTCTTCCACTTCGTCCACTTCGTCAACTTCGTCCACTTTGTCCACTTCGTCCACCTCCTCCACTTCTTCCACTTCGTCCACTTCCTCCACTTTGTCAACTTCGTCCATTTCCTCCATTTCTTCAACTTCGTCAACTTCGCTCACTTCGTCCACGTCGTCCACTTCGTCCACTTCCTCCACTTCCTCCACTTCCTCCACTTCCTCCACTTCGTCCACTTCGTCCACTTCGTCAACTTCCTCCACTTCGTCAACTTCCTCCACTTCCTCCACTTCAACCACTTCCTCAACTTCGTCCACTTCGTCCACTTGGTCAACTTCGTCCACTTCGTCCACCTCCTCCACTTCCTCCACTTACTCCACATCCTCCACTTACTCCATTTCATACACTTCGTCACCTTCGTCAACTTCGTCCACTTCGTCCACTTACTCCACTTCGTCTACTTCCTCAACTTCGTCCACTTCTTCCACTTACTCCACTTCGTCCACATCGTCCACTTTGTCAACTTCTCAATTCCACCACTTCGTCCACTTCCTCCACTTCGTCCACTTCCTCATCTACGCCAACTTCATCCACATCGTCAACTACGTTCACTTCCTCCACTTCCTCCACTTCATCAACTTCCTCCACATCCTACACTTCGTCCACATACTCCACTTCTTCCACTTTGCCCCACATCCTCCACTTCGTCAACTTCGTCCACTTCATCCACTTCGTCCACTTGGTCAACTTCGTCCACTTCGTCCACCTCCTCCACTTCCTCCACTTACTCTACTTCCTTCACTTACTCCACTTTGTCCACTTCGTCAACTTCGTCCACTTCGTGAACTTCGTCCACTTCTCAACTCCTTCAACTTCCTCCACTTCCTCTACTTTGTCTACTTACTCCACTTCGTCCACTTCCTCAACTTCGTCCACTTCATCCACTTCCTCCACTTCGTCCACTCCGTCAACTTCGTCTAATTCCTCAACTTCGTCCATTTCGTCCACTTCCTCCACTTCCTCCATTTCCTCCACTTCGTCCACTTCGTCAACTTCGTCCACTTCGTGCACTTCGTACGCTTCCTCCACTTCCTCCTCCTCTTCAACTTCGTCAACTTCGTCCACTTCGTCAACTTCCTCCACTTCCTGCATTTCGATCACTTCCTCCACATCATCTACTTTGTCCACTTTGTCCACCTCCTCCACTTCCTTCACTTACTCGACCTTCTCCACTTACTCCACTTCGTCCACTTCGTCATCTTTGTCAAATTCCTCCACTTCTTAAACTTCATCCACTTCATCAACTTCCTCCACTGCCTCCACTTCTTCCACTTCCTTCACTTCCTCCACTTCGTCAACTTCGTCCATGTCGTCCAATTCCTCCACTTCGTCGACTTCGTAAACTCTTTGTCCAGTTCGTCCACTTTTTCCATTTCATCAACTTCGTCCTCCTCCTCCACTTCCTCCACTTACTCCACTTCCTCCACTTCCTACACTTCGTCCACTTCCTCCACTTCGTCCATTTCGTCCACTTTCTCCACTTCCTCCACTGCGGCAACTTCGTCAACTTCGTCTCTTTCGTCCACTTCCTCCACCTCGTTAAGTTCCTCCACTTCCTTCATTTCCTCCACATCTCCACTTCCTCCACTTCGTCAACTTCGTCCACTTCCTCTGCTTCCTCCACTTCCTCCACTTCCTCCATTTCGTCCACTTCCTCCACTTCGTCAACTATGTCCACTTCCTCCACCTCGTTAACTTCGTCCACTTCCTTCACTTCCTCCACCTCCTCCACTTCCTCCACTTACTCGACTTCGCCCACTTACTCGACTTCCTGCACTTCGTCCACTTCTTCCACTTCATCCACTTCGTCAACTTCGTCCACTTTGTCCACTTCGTCCACCTCCTCCACTTCTTCCACTTCGTCCACTTCCTCCACTTTGTCAACTTCGTCCATTTCCTCCATTTCTTCAACTTCGTCAACTTCGCTCACTTCGTCCACTTCCTCCACTTCCTCCACTTCCTCCACTTCCTCCACTTCCTCCACTTCGTCCACTTCCTCCACTTCCTCCACTTCGTCAACTTCCTCCACTTCGTCAACTTCCTCCACTTCCTCCACTTCAACCACTTCCTCAACTTCGACCACTTCGTCCACCTCCCCACTTCCTCCACTTACTCCACTTCTTCCACTTTGCTCCACTTCCTCCAAGTCCTCAACTTCGTCCACTTCGTCCACTTCGTGAACTTCGTCCACCTCCTCCACTTCCTCCACTTACTCCACATCCTCCACTTACTCCACTTCATCCACTTCGTCAACTTCGTCCACTTCCTCCACTTCCTCCACTTCCTCCACTTTGGCTAGTTACTCAACTTCGTCCACTTACTCCACTTCGTCTACTTCCTCAACTTCGTCCACTTCTTCAACTTACTCCACTTCGTCCACATCGTCCACTTTGTCAACTTCTCAATTCCACCACTTCCTCCACTTCCTCCACTTCCTCATCTACGTCAACTTCATCCACTTCGTCAACTACGTTCACTTCCTCCACTTCCTCAACTTCATCAACTTCCTCCACATCCTACTCTTCGTCCACATCCTCCACTTCCTCCACTTACTCTACTTCCTTCACTTACTCCACTTTGTCCACTTTTTCAACTTCGTCCACTTCGTGAACTTCGTCCACTTCTTAACTTCTTCAACCTCCTCCACTTCCTCTACTTTGTCTACTTACTCCACTTCGTCCACTTCCTCAACTTCGTCCACTTCATCCACTTCCTCCACTTCGTCCACTCCGTCAACTTCGTCTAATTCCTCAACTTCGTCCATTTCGTCCACTTCCTCCATTTCCTCCACTTCGTCCACTTCGTCAAGTTCGTGAACTTCGTCCACTTCGTGCACTTCGTACGCTTCCTCCACTTCCTCCTCCTCTTCAACTTCGTCCACTTCGTCAACTTCCTCCACTTCCTGCATTTCGATCACTTCCTCCACATCGTCTACTTTGTCCACTTTGTCCACCTCCTCCACTTCCTTCACTTACTCGACCTTCTCCACTTACTCCACATCGTCCACTTCGTCCACTTCGTCATCTTTGTCAAATTCCTCCACTTCTTAAACTTCATCCACTTCATCAACTTCCTCCACTTCCTCCACTTCTTCCACTTCCTTCACTTCCTCCACTTCGTCAACTTCGTCCACTTTGTCCATGTCGTCCAATTCCTCCACTTCGTCGACTTCGTAAACTCTTTGTCCAGTTCGTCCACTTTTTCCATTTCATCAACTTCGTCCTCCTCCTCCACTTCCTCCACTTACTCCACTTCCTCCACTTCCTACACTTCGTCCACTTCCTCCACTTCGTCCATTTCGTCCACTTTCTCCACTTCCTCCATTGCGGCCACTTCGTCAACATCGTCTACTTCGTCCACTTCCTCCACCTCGTTAACTTCCTCCACTTCCTTCATTTCCTCCACATCTCCACTTCCTCCACTTCGTCAACTTCGTCCAGTTCCTCTGCTTCCTCCACTTCCTCCACTTCCTCCATTTCGTCCACTTCGTCCACTTCGTCAACTTTGTCCACTTCGTCCACTTCCTCCACCTCGTTAACTTCGTCCACTTCCTTCACTTCCTCCACCTCCTCCACTTCCTCCACTTACTCGACTTCGCTCACTTACTCGACTTCCTGCACTTCGTCCACTTCTTCCACTTCGTCCACTTCTTCCACTTCGTCCACTTCGTCAACTTCGTCCACTTTGTCCACTTCGTCCACCTCCTCCACTTCTTCCACTTCGTCCACTTCCTCCACTTTGTCAACTTCGTCCATTTCCTCCATTTCTTCAACTTCGTCAACTTCGCTCACTTCGTCCACTTCCTCCACTTCGTCCACTTCCTCCACTTCCTCCACTTCGTCCACTTCGTCCACTTCGTCCACTTCCTCCACTTCCTCCACTTCATCCACTTCGTCCACTTCGTCAACTTCCTCCACTTCGTCAACTTCCTCCACTTCCTCCACTTCAACCACTTGCTCAACTTCGACCACTTCGTCCACCTCCCCCACTTCCTCCACTTACTCCACTTCTTCCACTTTGCTCCACTTCCTCCAATTCCTCAACTTCGTCCACTTCGTCCACTTCGTCCACTTCGTCAACTTCGTCCACTTCGTCCACCTCCTCCACTTCCTCCACTTACTCCACATCCTCCACTTACTCCACTTCATCCACTTCGTCACCTTCGTCAACTTCGTCCACTTCATCCACTTCCTCCACTTTGGCTAGTTACTCAACTTCGTCCACTTACTCCACTTCGTCTACTTCCTCAACTTCGTCCACTTCTTCCACTTACTCCACTTCGTCCACATCGTCCACTTTGTCAACTTCTCAATTCCACCACTTCGTCCACTTCCTCATCTACGCCAACTTCATCCACATCGTCAACTACGTTCACTTCCTCCACTTCATCAACTTCCTCCACATCCTACACTTCGTCCACATACTCCACTTCTTCCACTTTGCCCCACATCCTCCACTTCGTCAACTTCGTCCACTTCATCCACTTCGTCCACTTGGTCAACTTCGTCCACTTCGTCCACCTCCTCCACTTCCTCCACTTACTCTACTTCCTTCACTTACTCCACTTTGTCCACTTCGTCAACTTCGTCCACTTCGTGAACTTCGTCCACTTCGTGAACTTCGTCCACTTCTCAACTCCTTCAACTTCCTCCACTTCCTCTACTTTGTCTACTTACTCCACTTCGTCCACTTCCTCAACTTCGTCCACTTCATCCACTTCCTCCACTTCGTCCACTCCGTCAACTTCGTCTAATTCCTCAACTTCGTCCATTTCGTCCACTTCCTCCACTTCCTCCATTTCCTCCACTTCGTCCACTTCGTCAAGTTCGTCAACTTCGTCCACTTCGTACGCTTCCTCCACTTCCTCCTCCTCTTCAACTTCGTCCACTTCGTCAACTTCCTCCACTTCCTGCATTTCGATCACTTCCTCCACATCATCTACTTTGTCCACTTTGTCCACCTCCTCCACTTCCTTCACTTACTCGACCTTCTCCACTTACTCCACTTCGTCCACTTCGTCCACTTCGTCATCTTTGTCAAATTCCTCCACTTCTTAAACTTCATCCACTTCATCAACTTCCTCCACTGCCTCCACTTCTTCCACTTCCTTCACTTCCTCCACTTCGTCAACTTCGTCCATGTCGTCCAATTCCTCCACTTCGTCGACTTCGTAAACTCTTTGTCCAGTTCGTCCACTTTTTCCATTTCATCAACTTCGTCCTCCTCCTCCACTTCCTCCACTTACTCCACTTCCTCCACTTCCTACACTTCGTCCACTTCCTCCACTTCGTCCATTTCGTCCACTTTCTCCACTTCCTCCACTGCGGCCACTTCGTCAACTTCGTCTACTTCGTCCACTTCCTCCACCTCGTTAACTTCCTCCACTTCCTTCATTTCCTCCACATCTCCACTTCCTCCACTTCGTCAACTTCGTCCACTTCCTCTGCTTCCTCCACTTCCTCCACTTCCTCCATTTCGTCCACTTCGTCCACTTCGTCAACTTCGTCCACTTCCTCCACCTCGTTAACTTCGTCCACTTCCTTCACTTCCTCCACCTCCTCCACTTCCTCCACTTACTCGACTTCGCCCACTTACTCGACTTCCTGCACTTCGTCCACTTCTTCCACTTCGTCCACTTCGTCAACTTCGTCCACTTTGTCCACTTCGTCCACCTCCTCCACTTCTTCCACTTCGTCCACTTCCTCCACTTTGTCAACTTCGTCCATTTCCTCCATTTCTTCAACTTCGTCAACTTCGCTCACTTCGTCCACTTCCTCCACTTTCTCCACTTCCTCCACTTCCTCCACTTCCTCCACTTCGTCCACTTCGTCCACTTCCGCCACTTCCTCCACTTCGTCAACTTCCTCCACTTCCTCCACTTCAACCACTTCCTCAACTTCGACCACTTCGTCCACCTCCCCACTTCCTCCACTTACTCCACTTCTTCCACTTTGCTCCACTTCCTCCAAGTCCTCAACTTCGTCCACTTCGTCCACTTCGTGAACTTCGTCCATCTCCTCCACTTCCTCCACTTACTCCACATCCTCCACTTACTCCACTTCATCCACTTCGTCAACTTCGTACACTTCGTCCACTTCCTCCACTTCCTCCACTTTGGCTAGTTACTCAACTTCGTCCACTTACTCCACTTCGTCTACTTCCTCAACTTCGTCCACTTCTTCCACTTACTCCACTTCGTCCACATCGTCCACTTTGTCAACTTCTCAATTCCACCACTTCCTCCACTTCCTCCACTTCCTCATCTACGTCAACTTCATCCACTTCGTCAACTACGTTCACTTCCTCCACTTCCTCCACTTCATCAACTTCCTCCACATCCTACTCTTCGTCCACATCGTCCACTTCCTCCACTTACTCTACTTCCTTCACTTACTCCACTTTGTCTACTTTTTCAACTTCGTCCACTTCGTGAACTTCGTCCACTTCTTAACTTCTTCAACCTCCTCCACTTCCTCTACTTTGTCTACTTACTCCACTTCGTCCACTTCCTCAACTTCGTCCACTTCATCCACTTCCTCCACTTCGTCCACTCCGTCAACTTCGTCTAATTCCTCAACTTCGTCCATTTCGTCCACTTCCTCCATTTCCTCCACTTCGTCCACTTCGTCAAGTTCGTGAACTTCGTCCACTTCGTGCACTTCGTACGCTTCCTCCACTTCCTCCTCCTCTTCAACTTCGTCCACTTCGTCAACTTCCTCCACTTCCTGCATTTCGATCACTTCCTCCACATCGTCTACTTTGTCCACTTTGTCCACCTCCTCCACTTCCTTCACTTACTCGACCTTCTCCACTTACTCCACATCGTCCACTTCGTCCACTTCGTCATCTTTGTCAAATTCCTCCACTTCTTAAACTTCATCCACTTCATCAACTTCCTCCACTTCCTCCACTTCTTCCACTTCCTTCACTTCCTCCACTTCGTCAACTTCGTCCACTTTGTCCATGTCGTCCAATTCCTCCACTTCGTCGACTTCGTAAACTCTTTGTCCAGTTCGTCCACTTTTTCCATTTCATCAACTTCGTCCTCCTCCTCCACTTCCTCCACTTACTCCACTTCCTCCACTTCCTACACTTCGTCCACTTCCTCCACTTCGTCCATTTCGTCCACTTTCTCCACTTCCTCCATTGCGGCCACTTCGTCAACATCGTCTACTTCGTCCACTTCCTCCACCTCGTTAACTTCCTCCACTTCCTTCATTTCCTCCACATCTCCACTTCCTCCACTTCGTCAACTTCGTCCACTTCCTCTGCTTCCTCCACTTCCTCCACTTCCTCCATTTCGTCCACTTCGTCCACTTCGTCAACTTTGTCCACTTCGTCCACTTCCTCCACCTCGTTAACTTCGTCCACTTCCTTCACTTCCTCCACCTCCTCCACTTCCTCCACTTACTCGACTTCGCTCACTTACTCGACTTCCTGCACTTCGTCCACTTCTTCCACTTCGTCCACTTCGTCAACTTCGTCCACTTTGTCCACTTCGTCCACCTCCTCCACTTCTTCCACTTCGTCCACTTCCTCCATTTTGTCAACTTCGTCCATTTCCTCCATTTCTTCAACTTCGTCAACTTCGCTCACTTCGTCCACTTCCTCCACTTCCTCCACTTCGTCCACTTCCTCCACTTCGTCCACTTCGTCCACTTCGTCCACTTCGTCCACTTCCTCCACTTCATCCACTTCGTCCACTTCGTCAACTTCCTCCACTTCCTCCACTTCAACCACTTGCTCAACTTCGACCACTTCGTCCACCTCCCCCACTTCCTCCACTTACTCCACTTCTTCCACTTTGCTCCACTTCCTCCAATTCCTCAACTTCGTCCACTTCGTCCACTTTGTCCACTTCGTCAACTTCGTCCACTTCGTCCACCTCCTCCACTTCCTCCACTTACTCCACATCCTCCACTTACTCCACTTCATCCACTTCGTCACCTTCGTCAACTTCGTCCACTTCATCCACTTCCTCCACTTTGGCTAGTTACTCAACTTCGTCCACTTACTCCACTTCGTCTACTTCCTCAACTTCGTCCACTTCTTCCACTTACTCCACTTCGTCCACTTCCTTATCTACGCCAACTTCATCCACTTCGTCAACTACGTTCACTTCCTCCACTTCCTCCACTTCATCAAATTCCTCCACATCCTACACTTCGTCCACATACTCCACTTCTTCCACTTTGCCCCACATCCTCCACTTCGTCAACTTCATCCACTTCATCCACTTCGTCCACTTGGTCAACTTCGTCCACTTCGTCCACCTCCTCCACTTCCTCCACTTACTCTACTTCCTTCACTTACTCCACTTTGTCCACTTCGTCAACTTCGTGAACTTCGTCCACTTCTTAACTTCTTCAACTTCGTCCACTTCCTCAACTTCGTCCATTTCATCCACTTCCTCCACTTCGTCCACTCCGTCAACTTTGTCTAATTCCTCAACTTCGTCCATTTCGTCCACTTCCTCCACTTCCTCCATTTCCTCCACTTCGTCCACTTCGTTAAGTTCGTCAACTTCGTCCACTTCGTACGCTTCCTCCACTTCCTCCTCCTCTTCAACTTCGTCCACTTCGTCAACTTCCTCCACTTCCTGCATTTCGATCACTTCCTCCACATCGTCTACTTTGTCCACTTTGTCCACCTCCTCCACTTCCTTCACTTACTCGACCTTCTCCACTTACTCCACTTCGTCCACTTCGTCCACTTCGTCCACTTCGTCATCTTTGTCAAATTCCTCCACTTCTTAAACTTCATCCACTTCATCAACTTCCTCCACTGCCTCCACTTCTTCCACTTTCTTCACTTCCTCCACTTCGTCAACTTCGTCCATGTCGTCAAATTCCTCCACTTCGTCGACTTCGTAAACTCTTTGTCCAGTTCGTCCACTTTTTCCATTTCATCAACTTCGTCCTCCTCCTCCACTTCCTCCACTTACTCCCCTTCCTCCACTTCCTACACTTCGTCCACTTCGTCAACTTCGTCCACTTTGTCCACTTCGTCCACCTCCTCCACTTCTTCCACTTCGTCCACTTCCTCCACTTTGTCAACTTCGTCCATTTCCTCCATTTCTTCAACTTCGTCAACTTCGCTCACTTCGTCCACTTCCTCCACTTCCTCCACTTCGTCCACTTCCTCCACTTCCTCCACTTCGTCCACTTCGTCAACTTCCTCCACTTCGTCAACTTCCTCCACTTCCTCCACTTCAACCACTTCCTCAACTTTGACCACTTCGTCCACCTCCCCCACTTCCTCCACTTACTCCACTTCTTCCACTTTGCTCCACTTCCTCCAATTCCTCAACTTCGTCCACTTCGTCCACTTCGTCCACTTCGTCAACTTCGTCCACTTCGTCCACCTCCTCCACTTCCTCCACTTACTCCACATCCTCCACTTACTCCACTTCATCCACTTCGTCACCTTCGTCAACTTCGTCCACTTCTTCCACTTACTCCACTTCGCCCACTTTCTTATCTACGCCAACTTCATCCACTTCGTCAACTACGTTCACTTCCTCCACTTCCTCCACTTCATCAACTTTCTCCACATCCTACACTTCGTCCACATACTCCACTTCTTCCACTTTGCCCCACATCCTCCACTTCGTGAACTTCATCCACTTCATCCACTTCGTCCACTTGGTCAACTTCGTCCATTTCGTCCACCTCCTCCACTTCCTCCACTTACTCTACTTCCTTCACTTACTCCACTTTGTCCACTTCGTCAACTTCGTGAACTTCGTCCACTTCCTCAACTTCGTCCACTTCATCCACTTCCTCCACTTCGTCCACTCCGTCAACTTTGTCTAATTCCTCAACTTCGTCCATTTCGTCCACTTCCTCCACTTCCTCCATTTCCTCCACTTCGTCCACTTCGTCAAGTTCGTCAACTTCGTCCACTTCGTACGCTTCCTCCACTTCCTCCTCCTCTTCAACTTCGTCCACTTCGTCAACTTCCTCCACTTCCTGCATTTTGATCACTTCCTCCACATCGTCTACTTTGTCCACTTTGTCCACCTCCTCCACTTCCTTCACTTACTCGACCTTCTCCACTTACTCCACTTCGTCCACTTCGTCCACTTCGTCATCTTTGTCAAATTCCTCCACTTCTTAAACTTCATCCACTTCATCAACTTCCTCCACTGCCTCCACTTCTTCCACTTCCTTCACTTCCTCCACTTCGTCAACTTCGTCCATGTCGTCCAATTCCTCCACTTCGTCGACTTCGTAAACTCTTTGTCCAGTTCGTCCACTTTTTCCATTTCATCAACTTCGTCCTCCTCCTCCACTTCCTCCACTTACTCCACTTCCTCCACTTCCTACACTTCGTCCACTTCCTCCACTTCGTCCATTTCGTCCACTTTCTCCACTTCCTCCATTGCGGCCACTTCGTCAACTTCGTCTACTTCGTCCACTTCCTCCACCTCGTTAACTTCCTCCACTTCCTTCATTTCCTCCACATCTCCACTTCCTCCACTTCGTCAACATCGTCCACTTACTCTGCTTCCTCCACTTCCTCCACTTCCTCCATTTCGTCCACTTCGTCCACTTCGTCAACTTCGTCCACTTCGTCCACTTCCTCCACCTCGTTAACTTCGTCCACTTCCTTCACTTCCTCCACCTCCTCCACTTCCTCCACTTACTCGATTTCGCCCACTTACTCGACTTCCTGCACTTCGTCCACTTCTTCCACTTTGTCCACTTCGTCAACTTCGTCCACTTTGTCCACTTCGTCCACCTCCTCCACTTCTTCCACTTCGTCCACTTCCTCCACTTTGTCAACTTCGTCCATTTCCTCCATTTCTTCAACTTCGTCAACTTCGTCCACTTCGTCCACTTCCTCCACTTCCTCCACTTCGTCCACTTCGTCCACTTCGTCCACTTCGTCAACTTCCTCCACTTCGTCAACTTCCTCCACTTCCTCCACTTCAACCACTTCCTCAACTTCGACCACTTCGTCCACCTCCCCCACTTCCTCCACTTACTCCACTTCTTCCACTTTGCTCCACTTCCTCCAATTCCTCAACTTCGTCCACTTCGTCCACTTCGTCCACTTCGTCCACTTCGTCAACTTCGTCCACTTCCTCCACCTCCTCCACGTCCTCCACTTACTCCACATCCTCCACTTACTCCACTTCATCCACTTCGTCACCTTCGTCAACTTCGTCCACCTCATCCACTTCCTCCACTTTGGCTATTTACTCAACTTCGTCCACTTACTCCACTTCGTCTACTTCCTCAACTTCGTCCACTTCTTCCACTTACTCCACTTCGTCCACTTCCTTATCTACGCCAACTTCATCCACTTCGTCAACTACGTTCACTTCCTCCACTTCCTCGACTTCATCAACTTCCTCCACATCCTACACTTCGTCCACATACTCCACTTCTTCCACTTTGCCCCACATCCTACACTTCGTCAACTTCATCCACTTCATCCACTTCGTCCACTTGGTCAACTTCGTCCACTTCGTCCACCTCCTCCACTTCCTCCACTTACTCTACTTCCTTCACTTACTCCACTTTGTCCACTTCGTCAACTTCGTGAACTTCGTGAACTTCGTCCACTTCTTAACTTCTTCAACTTCGTCCACTTCCTCAACTTCGTCCACTTCATCCACTTCCCCCACTTCGTCCACTCCGTCAACTTTGTCTAATTCCTCAACTTCGTCCATTTCGTCCACTTCCTCCACTTCCTCCATTTCCTCCACTTCGTCCACTTCGTCAAGTTCGTCAACTTCGTCCACTTCGTACGCTTCCTCCACTTCCTCCTCCTCTTCAACTTCGTCCACTTCGTCAACTTCCTCCACTACCTGCATTTCGATCACTTCGTCCACATCGTCTACTTTGTCCACTTTGTCCACCTCCTCCACTTCCTTCACTTACTCGACCTTCTCCACTTACTCCACTTCGTCCACTTCGTCCACTTCGTCATCTTTGTCAAATTCCTCCACTTCTTAAACTTCATCCACTTCATCAACTTCCTCCACTGCCTCCACTTCTTCCACTTCCTTCACTTCCTCCACTTCGTCAACTTCGTCCATGTCGTCCAATTCCTCCACTTCGTCGACTTCGTAAACTCTTTGTCCAGTTCGTCCACTTTTTCCATTTCATCAACTTCGTCCTCCTCCTCCACTTCCTCCACTTACTCCACTTCCTCCACTTCCTACACTTCGTCCACTTCCTCCACTTCGTCCATTTCGTCCACTTTCTCCACTTCCTCCATTGCGGCCACTTCGTCAACTTCGTCTACTTCGTCCACTTCCTCCACCTCGTTAACTTCCTCCACTTCCTTCATTTCCTCCACATCTCCACTTCCTCCACTTCGTCAACATCGTCCACTTACTCTGCTTCCTCCACTTCCTCCACTTCCTCCATTTCGTCCACTTCGTCCACTTCGTCAACTTCGTCCACTTCGTCCACTTCCTCCACCTCGTTAACTTCGTCCACTTCCTTCACTTCCTCCACCTCCTCCACTTCCTCCACTTACTCGATTTCGCCCACTTACTCGACTTCCTGCACTTCGTCCACTTCTTCCACTTTGTCCACTTCGTCAACTTCGTCCACTTTGTCCACTTCGTCCACCTCCTCCACTTCTTCCACTTCGTCCACTTCCTCCACTTTGTCAACTTCGTCCATTTCCTCCATTTCTTCAACTTCGTCAACTTCGTCCACTTCGTCCACTTCCTCCACTTCCTCCACTTCGTCCACTTCGTCCACTTCGTCCACTTCGTCAACTTCCTCCACTTCGTCAACTTCCTCCACTTCCTCCACTTCAACCACTTCCTCAACTTCGACCACTTCGTCCACCTCCCCCACTTCCTCCACTTACTCCACTTCTTCCACTTTGCTCCACTTCCTCCAATTCCTCAACTTCGTCCACTTCGTCCACTTCGTCCACTTCGTCAACTTCGTCCACTTCCTCCACCTCCTCCACGTCCTCCACTTACTCCACATCCTCCACTTACTCCACTTCATCCACTTCGTCACCTTCGTCAACTTCGTCCACCTCATCCACTTCCTCCACTTTGGCTATTTACTCAACTTCGTCCACTTACTCCACTTCGTCTACTTCCTCAACTTCGTCCACTTCTTCCACTTACTCCACTTCGTCCACTTCCTTATCTACGCCAACTTCATCCACTTCGTCAACTACGTTCACTTCCTCCACTTCCTCGACTTCATCAACTTCCTCCACATCCTACACTTCGTCCACATACTCCACTTCTTCCACTTTGCCCCACATCCTACACTTCGTCAACTTCATCCACTTCATCCACTTCGTCCACTTGGTCAACTTCGTCCACTTCGTCCACCTCCTCCACTTCCTCCACTTACTCTACTTCCTTCACTTACTCCACTTTGTCCACTTCGTCAACTTCGTGAACTTCGTCCACTTCTTAACTTCTTCAACTTCGTCCACTTCCTCAACTTCGTCCACTTCATCCACTTCCTCCACTTCGTCCACTCCATCAACTTTGTCTAATTCCTCAACTTCGTCCATTTCGTCCACTTCCTCCACTTCCTCCATTTCCTCCACTTCGTCCACTTCGTCAAGTTCGTCAACTTCGTCCACTTCGTACGCTTCCTCCACTTCCTCCTCCTCTTCAACTTCGTCCACTTCGTCAACTTCCTCCACTACCTGCATTTCGATCACTTCGTCCACATCGTCTACTTTGTCCACTTTGTCCACCTCCTCCACTTCCTTCACTTACTCGACCTTCTCCACTTACTCCACTTCGTCCACTTCGTCCACTTCGTCATCTTTGTCAAATTCCTCCACTTCTTAAACTTCATCCACTTCATCAACTTCCTCCACTGCCTCCACTTCTTCCACTTCCTTCACTTCCTCCACTTCGTCAACTTCGTCCATGTCGTCCAATTCCTCCACTTCGTCGACTTCGTAAACTCTTTGTCCAGTTCGTACCACTTTTTCCATTTCATCAACTTCGTCCTCCTCCTCCACTTCCTCCACTTACTCCACTTCCTCCACTTCCTACACTTCGTCCACTTCCTCCACTTCGTCCATTTCGTCCACTTTCTCCACTGCGGCCACTTCGTCAACTTCGTCTACTTCGTCCACTTCCTCCACTTCCTCCACCTCGTTAACTTCCTCCACTTCCTTCATTTCCTCCACATCTCCACTTCCTCCACTTCGTCAACTTCGTCCACTTCCTCTGCTTCCTCCACTTCCTCCACTTCCTCCATTTCGTCCACTTTGTCCACTTCGTCAACTTCGTCCACTTCGTCCACTTCCTCCACCTCGTTAACTTCGTCCACTTCCTTCACTTCCTCCACGTCCTCCACTTCCTCCACTTACTCTACTTCGCCCACTTACTCGACTTCCTGCACTTCGTCCACTTCTTCCACTTCGTCCACTTCGTCAACTTCGTCCACTTTGTCCACTTCGTCCACCTCCTCCACTTCTTCCACTTCGTCCACTTCCTCCACTTTGTCAACTTCGTCCATTTCCTCCATTTCTTCAACTTCGTCAACTTCGCTCACTTCGTCCACTTCCTCCACTTCCTGCACTTCGTCCACTTCGTCCACTTCGTCCACTTCGTCCACTTCGTCCACTTCCTCCACTTCCTCCACTTCGTCCACTTCATCCACTTCGTCAACTTCCTCCACTTCGTCAACTTCCTCCACTTCCTCAACTTCGACCACTTCGTCCACCTCCCCCACTTCCTCCACTTACTCCACTTCTTCCACTTTGCTCCACTTCCTCCAATTCCTCAACTTCGTCCACTTCGTCCACTTCGTCAACTTCGTCCACTTCGTCCACCTCCTCCACTTCCTCCACTTACTCCACATCCTCCACTTACTCCACTTCATCCACTTCGTCACCTTCGTCAACTTCGTCCACTTCATCCACTTCCTCCACTTTGGCTAGTTACTCAACTTCGTCCACTTAGTCGACTTCGTCTACTTCCTCAACTTCGTCCACTTCTTCCACTTACTCCACTTCGTCCACTTCCTTATCTACGCCAACTTCATCCACTTCGTCAACTACGTTCACTTCCTCCACTTCCTCCACTTCATCAACTTCCTCCACATCCTACACTTCGTCCACATACTCCACTTCTTCCACTTTGCCCCACATCCTCCACTTCGTCAACTTCATCCACTTCGTCCACTTGGTCAACTTCGTCCACCTCCTCCACTTCCTCCACTTACTCTACTTCCTTCACTTACTCCACTTTGTCCACTTCGTCAACTTCGTGAACTTCGTCCACTTCTTAACTTCTTCAACTTCGTCCACTTCCTCAACTTCGTCCACTTCATCCACTTCCTCCACTTCGTCCACTCCGTCAACTTTGTCTAATTCCTCAACTTCGTCCATTTCGTCCACTTCCTCCACTTCCTCCATTTCCTCCACTTCGTCCTCTTCGTCAAGTTCGTCAACTTGGTCCACTTCGTACGCTTCCTCCACTTCCTCCTCCTCTTCAACTTCGTCCACTTCGTCAACTTCCTCCACTTCCTGCATTTCGATCACTTCCTCCACATCGTCTACTTTGTCCACTTTGTCCACTTCGTCAACTTCGTGAACTTCGTCCACTTCCTCAACTTCGTCCACTTCATCCACTTCCTCCACTTCGTCCACTCCGTCAACTTTGTCTAATTCCTCAACTTCGTCCATTTCGTCCACTTCCTCCACTTCCTCCATTTCCTCCACTTCGTCCACTTCGTCAAGTTCGTCAACTTCGTCCACTTCGTCAAGTTCGTCAACTTCGTCCACTTCGTACGCTTCCTCCACTTCCTCCTCCTCTTCAACTTCGTCCACTTCGTCAACTTCCTCCACTTCCTGCATTTTGATCACTTCCTCCACATCGTCTACTTTGTCCACTTTGTCCACCTCCTCCACTTCCTTCACTTACTCGACCTTCTCCACTTACTCCACTTCGTCCACTTCGTCCACTTCGTCATCTTTGTCAAATTCCTCCACTTCTTAAACTTCATCCACTTCATCAACTTCCTCCACTGCCTTCACTTCTTCCACTTCCTTCACTTCCTCCACTTCGTCAACTTCGTCCACTTTGTCCATGTCGTCCAATTCCTCCATTTCGTCGACTTCGTAAACTCTTTGTCCAGTTCGTCCACTTTTTCCATTTCATCAACTTCGTCCTCCTCCTCCACTTCCTCCACTTACTCCACTTCCTACACTTCGTCCACTTCCTCCACTTCGTCCATTTCGTCACCTTTCTCCACTTCCTCCACTGCGGCCACTTCGTCAACTTCGTCTACTTCGTCCACTTCCTCCACCTCGTTAACTTCCTCCACTTCCTTCATTTCCTCCACATCTCCACTTCCTCCACTTCGTCAACTTCGTCCACTTCCTCTGCTTCCTCCACTTCCTCCATTTCGTCCACTTTGTCCACTTCGTCAACTTCGTCCACTTCGTCCACTTCCTCCACCTCGTTAACTTCGTCCACTTCCTTCACTTCCTCCACCTCCTCCACTTCCTCCACTTACTCGACTTCGCCCACTTACTCGACTTCCTGCACTTCGTCCACTTCTTCCACTTCGTCCACTTCGTCAACTTCGTCCACTTTGTCCACTTCGTCCACCTCCTCCACTTCTTCCACTTCGTCCACTTCCTCCACTTTGTCAACTTCGTCCATTTCCTCCATTTCTTCAACTTCGTCAACTTCGCTCACTTCGTCCACTTCCTCCACTTCCTGCACTTCGTCCACTTCCTCCACTTCGTCCACTTCGTCCACTTCGTCCACTTCGTCCACTTCCTCCACTTCGTCCACTTCATCCACTTCGTCAACTTCCTCCACTTCGTCAACTTCCTCCACTTCCTCAACTTCGACCACTTCGTCCACCTCCCCCACTTCCTCCACTTACTCCACTTCTTCCACTTTGCTCCACTTCCTCCAATTCCTCAACTTCGTCCACTTCGTCCACTTCGTCAACTTCGTCCACTTCGTCCACCTCCTCCACTTCCTCCACTTACTCCACATCCTCCACTTACTCCACTTCATCCACTTCGTCACCTTCGTCAACTTCGTCCACTTTATCCACTTCCTCCACTTTGGCTAGTTACTCAACTTCGTCCACTTAGTCCACTTCGTCTACTTCCTCAACTTCGTCCACTTCTTCCACTTACTCCACTTCGTCCACTTCCTTATCTACGCCAACTTCATCCACTTCGTCAACTACGTTCACTTCCTCCACTTCCTCCACTTCATCAACTTCCTCCACATCCTACACTTCGTCCACATACTCCACTTCTTCCACTTTGCCCCACATCCTCCACTTCGTCAACTTCATCCACTTCGTCCACTTGGTCAACTTCGTCCACCTCCTCCACTTCCTCCACTTACTCTACTTCCTTCACTTACTCCACTTTGTCCACTTCGTCAACTTCGTGAACTTCGTCCACTTCTTAACTTCTTCAACTTCGTCCACTTCCTCAACTTCGTCCACTTCATCCACTTCCTCCACTTCGTCCACTCCGTCAACTTTGTCTAATTCCTCAACTTCGTCCATTTCGTCCACTTCCTCCACTTCCTCCATTTCCTCCACTTCGTCCACTTCGTCAAGTTCGTCAACTTCGTCCACTTCGTACGCTTCCTCCACTTCCTCCTCCTCTTCAACTTCGTCCACTTCGTCAACTTCCTCCACTTCCTGCATTTCGATCACTTCCTCCACATCGTCTACTTTGTCCACTTTGTCCACCTCCTCCACTTCCTTCACTTACTCGACCTTCTCCACTTACTCCACTTCGTCCACTTCGTCCACTTCGTCATCTTTGTCAAATTCCTCCACTTCTTAAACTTCATCCACTTCATCAACTTCCTCCACTGCCTTCACTTCTTCCACTTCCTTCACTTCCTCCACTTCGTCAACTTCGTCCACTTTGTCCATGTCGTCCAATTCCTCCATTTCGTCGACTTCGTAAACTCTTTGTCCAGTTCGTCCACTTTTTCCATTTCATCAACTTCGTCCTCCTCCTCCACTTCCTCCACTTACTCCACTTCCTCCACTTCCTACACTTCGTCCACTTCCTCCACTTCGTCCATTTCGTCCACCTTTCTCCACTTCCTCCACTGCGGCCACTTCGTCAACTTCGTCTACTTCGTCCACTTCCTCCACCTCGTTAACTTCCTCCACTTCCTTCATTTCCTCCACATCTCCACTTCCTCCACTTCGTCAACTTCGTCCACTTCCTCTGCTTCCTCCACTTCCTCCACTTCCTCCATTTCGTCCACTTTGTCCACTTCGTCAACTTCGTCCACTTCGTCCACTTCCTCCACCTCGTTAACTTCGTCCACTTCCTTCACTTCCTCCACCTCCTCCACTTCCTCCACTTACTCGACTTCGCCCACTTACTCGACTTCCTGCACTTCGTCCACTTCTTCCACTTCGTCCACTTCGTCAACTTCGTCCACTTTGTCCACTTCGTCCACCTCCTCCACTTCTTCCACTTCGTCCACTTCCTCCACTTTGTCAACTTCGTCCATTTCCTCCATTTCTTCAACTTCGTCAACTTCGCTCACTTCGTCCACTTCCTCCACTTCCTGCACTTCGTCCACTTCCTCCACTTCGTCCACTTCGTCCACTTCCTCCACTTCGTCCACTTCATCCACTTCGTCAACTTCCTCCACTTCGTCAACTTCCTCCACTTCCTCAACTTCGACCACTTCGTCCACCTCCCCCACTTCCTCCACTTACTCCACTTCTTCCACTTTGCTCCACTTCCTCCAATTCCTCAACTTCGTCCACTTCGTCCACTTCGTCAACTTCGTCCACTTCGTCCACCTCCTCCACTTCCTCCACTTACTCCACATCCTCCACTTACTCCACTTCATCCACTTCGTCACCTTCGTCAACTTCGTCCACTTCATCCACTTCCTCCACTTTGGCTAGTTACTCAACTTCGTCCACTTAGTCCACTTCGTCTACTTCCTCAACTTCGTCCACTTCTTCCACTTACTCCACTTCGTCCACTTCCTTATCTACGCCAACTTCATCCACTTCGTCAACTACGTTCACTTCCTCCACTTCCTCCACTTCATCAACTTCCTCCACATCCTACACTTCGTCCACATACTCCACTTCTTCCACTTTGCCCCACATCCTCCACTTCGTCAACTTCATCCACTTCATCCACTTCGTCCACTTGGTCAACTTCGTCCATTTCGTCCACCTCCTCCACTTCCTCCACTTACTCTACTTCCTTCACTTACTCCACTTTGTCCACTTCGTCAACTTCGTGAACTTCGTCCACTTCCTCAACTTCGTCCACTTCATCCACTTCCTCCACTTCGTCCACTCCGTCAACTTTGTCTAATTCCTCAACTTCGTCCATTTCGTCCACTTCCTCCACTTCCTCCATTTCCTCCACTTCGTCCACTTCGTCAAGTTCGTCAACTTCGTCCACTTCGTACGCTTCCTCCACTTCCTCCTCCTCTTCAACTTCGTCCACTTCGTCAACTTCCTCCACTTCCTGCATTTTGATCACTTCCTCCACATCGTCTACTTTGTCCACTTCCTCCACTTCCTCCACTTCTCAACTTTGTCTAATTCCTCAACTTCGTCCATTTCGTCCACTTCCTCCACTTCCTCCATTTCCTCCACTTCGTCCACTTCGTCAAGTTCGTCAACTTCGTCCACTTCGTACGCTTCCTCCACTTCCTCCTCCTCTTCAACTTCGTCCACTTCGTCAACTTCCTCCACTTCCTGCATTTCGATCACTTCCTCCACATCGTCTACTTTGTCCACTTTGTCCACCTCCTCCACTTCCTTCACTTACTCGACCTTCTCCACTTACTCCACTTCGTCCACTTCGTCCACTTTGTCATCTTTGTCAAATTCCTCCACTTCTTAAACTTCATCCACTTCATCAACTTCCTCCACTGCCTCCACTTCTTCCACTTCCTTTACTTCCTCCACTTCGTCAACTTCGTCCATGTCGTCCAATTCCTCCACTTCGTCGACTTCGTAAACTCTTTGTCCAGTTCGTCCACTTTTTCCATTTCATCAACTTCGTCCTCCTCCTCCACTTCCTCCACTTACTCCACTTCCTCCACTTCCTACACTTCGTCCACTTCCTCCACTTCGTCCATTTCGTCCACTTTCTCCACTTCCTCCACTGCGGCCACTTCGTCAACTTCGTCTACTTCGTCCACTTCCTCCACCTCGTTAACTTCCTCCACTTCCTTCATTTCCTCCACATCTCCACTTCCTCCACTTCGTCAACATCGTCCACTTCCTCTGCTTCCTCCACTTCCTCCACTTCCTCCATTTCGTCCACTTCGTCCACTTCGTCAACTTCGTCCACTTCGTCCACTTCCTCCACCTCGTTAACTTCGTCCACTTCCTTCACTTCCTCCACCTCCTCCACTTCCTCCACTTACTCGACTTCGCCCACTTACTCGACTTCCTGCACTTCGTCCACTTCTTCCACTTCGTCCACTTCGTCAACTTCGACCACTTTGTCCACTTCGTCCACCTCCTCCACTTCTTCCACTTCGTCCACTTCCTCCACTTTGTCAACTTCGTCCATTTCCTCCATTTCTTCAACTTCGTCAACTTCGCTCACTTCGTTCACTTCGTCGACTTCGTCCACTTCGTCCACTTCGTCCACTTCGTCCACTTCCTCCACTTCCTCCACTTCCTCCACTTCCTCCACTTCGTCCACTTCGTCCACTTCGTCAACTTCCTCCACTTCGTCAACTTCCTCCACTTCCTCCACTTCAACCACTTCCTCAACTTCGACCACTTCGTCCACCTCCCCCACTTCCTCCACTTACTCCACTTCTTCCACTTTGCTCCACTTCCTCCAATTTCCTCAACTTCGTCCACTTCGTCCACTTCGTCAACTTCGTCCACTTCGTCCACCTCCTCCACTTCCTCCACTTACTCCACATCCTCCACTTACTCCATTTCATCCACTTCGTCACCTTCGTCAACTTCGTCCACTTCATCCACTTCCTCCACTTTGGCTAGTTACTCAACTTCGTCCACTTACTCCACTTCGTCTACTTCCTCAACTTCGTCCACTTCTTCCACTTACTCCACTTCGTCCACTTCCTTATCTACGCCAACTTCATCCACTTCGTCAACTACGTTCACTTCCTCCACTTCCTCCACTTCATCAACTTCCTCCACATCCTACACTTCGTCCACATACTCCACTTCTTCCACTTTGCCCCACATCCTCCACTTCGTCAATTTCATCCACTTCGTCCACTTGGTCAACTTCGTCCACTTCGTCCACCTCCTCCACTTCCTCCACTTACTCTACTTCCTTCACTTACTCCACTTTGTCCACTTCGTCAACTTCGTGAACTTCGTCCACTTCTTAACTTCTTCAACTTCGTCCACTTCCTCAACTTCGTCCACTTCATCCACTTCCTCCACTTCGTCCACTCCGTCAACTTTGTCTAATTCCTCAACTTCGTCCATTTCGTCCACTTCCTCCACTTCCTCCATTTCCTCCACTTCGTCCACTTCGTCAAGTTCGTCAACTTCGTCCACTTCGTACGCTTCCTCCACTTCCTCCTCCTCTTCAACTTCGTCCACTTCGTCAACTTCCTCCACTTCCTGCATTTCGATCACTTCCTCCACATCGTCTACTTTGTCCACTTTGTCCACCTCCTCCACTTCCTTCACTTACTCGACCTTCTCCACTTACTCCACTTCGTCCACTTCGTCCACTTCGTCATCTTTGTCAAATTCCTCCACTTCTTAAACTTCATCCACTTCATCAACTTCCTCCACTGCCTTCACTTCTTCCACTTCCTTCACTTCCTCCACTTCGTCAACTTCGTCCACTTTGTCCATGTCGTCCAATTCCTCCATTTCGTCAACTTCGTCCACTTCCTCAACTTCGTCCACTTCATCCACTTCCTCCACTTCGTCCACTCCGTCAACTTTGTCTAATTCCTCAACTTCGTCCATTTCGTCCACTTCCTCCACTTCCTCCATTTCCTCCACTTCGTCCACTTCGTCAAGTTCGTCAACTTCGTCCACTTCGTACGCTTCCTCCACTTCCTCCTCCTCTTCAACTTCGTCCACTTCGTCAACTTCCTCCACTTCCTGCATTTCGATCACTTCCTCCACATCGTCTACTTTGTCCACTTTGTCCACCTCCTCCACTTCCTTCACTTACTCGACCTTCTCCACTTACTCCACTTCGTCCACTTCGTCCACTTCGTCATCTTTGTCAAATTCCTCCACTTCTTAAACTTCATCCACTTCATCAACTTCCTCCACTGCCTTCACTTCTTCCACTTCCTTCACTTCCTCCACTTCGTCAACTTCGTCCACTTTGTCCATGTCGTCCAATTCCTCCATTTCGTCAACTTCGTCCACTTCCTCAACTTCGTCCACTTCATCCACTTCCTCCACTTCGTCCACTCCGTCAACTTTGTCTAATTCCTCAACTTCGTCCATTTCGTCCACTTCCTCCACTTCCTCCATTTCCTCCACTTCGTCCACTTCGTCAAGTTCGTCAACTTCGTCCACTTCGTACGCTTCCTCCACTTCCTCCTCCTCTTCAACTTCGTCCACTTCGTCAACTTCCTCCACTTCCTGCATTTCGATCACTTCCTCCACATCGTCTACTTTGTCCACTTTGTCCACCTCCTCCACTTCCTTCACTTACTCGACCTTCTCCACTTACTCCACTTCGTCCACTTCGTCATCTTTGTCAAATTCCTCCACTTCTTAAACTTCATCCACTTCATCAACTTCCTCCACTGCCTTCACTTCTTCCACTTCCTTCACTTCCTCCACTTCGTCAACTTCGTCCACTTTGTCCATGTCGTCCAATTCCTCCATTTCAGTCGACTTCGTAAACTCTTTGTCCAGTTCGTCCACTTTTTCCATTTCATCAACTTCGTCCTCCTCCTCCACTTCCTCCACTTACTCCACTTCCTCCACTTCCTACACTTCGTCCACTTCCTCCACTTCGTCCATTTCGTCCACTTTCTCCACTTCCTCCACTGCGGCCACTTCGTCAACTTCGTCTACTTCGTCCACTTCCTCCACCTCGTTAACTTCCTCCACTTCCTTCATTTCCTCCACATCTCCACTTCCTCCACTTCGTCAACTTCGTCCACTTCCTCTGCTTCCTCCACTTCCTCCACTTCCTCCATTTCGTCCACTTTGTCCACTTCGTCAACTTCGTCCACTTCGTCCACTTCCTCCACCTCGTTAACTTCGTCCACTTCCTTCACTTCCTCCACCTCCTCCACTTCCTCCACTTACTCGACTTCGCCCACTTACTCGACTTCCTGCACTTCGTCCACTTCTTCCACTTCGTCCACTTCGTCCACTTCGTCCACTTTGTCCACTTCGTCCACCTCCTCCACTTCTTCCACTTCGTCCACTTCCTCCACTTTGTCAACTTCGTCCATTTCCTCCATTTCTTCAACTTCGTCAACTTCGCTCACTTCGTCCACTTCCTCCACTTCCTGCACTTCGTCCACTTCCTCCACTTCGTCCACTTCGTCCACTTCGTCCACTTCGTCCACTTCCTCCACTTCGTCCACTTCATCCACTTCGTCAACTTCCTCCACTTCGTCAACTTCCTCCACTTCCTCAACTTCGACCACTTCGTCCACCTCCCCCACTTCCTCCACTTACTCCACTTCTTCCACTTTGCTCCACTTCCTCCAATTCCTCAACTTCGTCCACTTCGTCCACTTCGTCCACTTCGTCAACTTCGTCCACTTCGTCCACCTCCTCCACTTCCTCCACTTACTCGACATCCTCCACTTACTCCACTTCATCCACTTCGTCACCTTCGTCAACTTCGTCCACTTCATCCACTTCCTCCACTTTGGCTAGTTACTCAACTTCGTCCACTTAGTCCACTTCGTCTACTTCCTCAACTTCGTCCACTTCTTCCACTTACTCCACTTCGTCCACTTCCTTATCTACGCCAACTTCATCCACTTCGTCAACTACGTTCACTTCCTCCACTTCCTCCACTTCATCAACTTCCTCCACATCCTACACTTCGTCCACATACTCCACTTCTTCCACTTTGCCCCACATCCTCCACTTCGTCAACTTCATCCACTTCATCCACTTCGTCCACTTGGTCAACTTCGTCCATTTCGTCCACCTCCTCCACTTCCTCCACTTACTCTACTTCCTTCACTTACTCCACTTTGTCCACTTCGTCAACTTCGTGAACTTCGTCCACTTCCTCAACTTCGTCCACTTCATCCACTTCCTCCACTTCGTCCACTCCGTCAACTTTGTCTAATTCCTCAACTTCGTCCATTTCGTCCACTTCCTCCACTTCCTCCATTTCCTCCACTTCGTCCACTTCGTCAAGTTCGTCAACTTCGTCCACTTCGTACGCTTCCTCCACTTCCTCCTCCTCTTCAACTTCGTCCACTTCGTCAACTTCCTCCACTTCCTGCATTTTGATCACTTCCTCCACATCGTCTACTTTGTCCACTTTGTCCACCTCCTCCACTTCCTTCACTTACTCGACCTTCTCCACTTACTCCACTTCGTCCACTTCGTCCACTTCGTCATCTTTGTCAAATTCCTCCACTTCTTAAACTTCATCCACTTCATCAACTTCCTCCACTGCCTCCACTTCTTCCACTTCCTTCACTTCCTCCACTTCGTCAACTTCGTCCATGTCGTCCAATTCCTCCACTTCGTCGACTTCGTAAACTCTTTGTCCAGTTCGTCCACTTTTTCCATTTCATCAACTTCGTCCTCCTCCTCCACTTCCTCCACTTACTCCACTTCCTCCACTTCCTACACTTCGTCCACTTCCTCCACTTCGTCCATTTCGTCCACTTTCTCCACTTCCTCCACTGCGGCCACTTCGTCAACTTCGTCTACTTCGTCCACTTCCTCCACCTCGTTAACTTCCTCCACTTCCTTCATTTCCTCCACATCTCCACTTCCTCCACTTCGTCAACATCGTCCACTTCCTCTGCTTCCTCCACTTCCTCCACTTCCTCCATTTCGTCCACTTCGTCCACTTCGTCAACTTCGTCCACTTCGTCCACTTCCTCCACCTCGTTAACTTCGTCCACTTCCTTCACTTCCTCCACCTCCTCCACTTCCTCCACTTACTCGACTTCGCCCACTTACTCGACTTCCTGCACTTCGTCCACTTCTTCCACTTCGTCCACTTCGTCAACTTCGACCACTTTGTCCACTTCGTCCACCTCCTCCACTTCTTCCACTTCGTCCACTTCCTCCACTTTGTCAACTTCGTCCATTTCCTCCATTTCTTCAACTTCGTCAACTTCGCTCACTTCGTTCACTTCGTCGACTTCGTCCACTTCGTCCACTTCGTCCACTTCCTCCACTTCCTCCACTTCCTCCACTTCGTCCACTTCGTCCACTTCGTCAACTTCCTCCACTTCGTCAACTTCCTCCACTTCCTCCACTTCAACCACTTCCTCAACTTCGACCACTTCGTCCACCTCCCCCACTTCCTCCACTTACTCCACTTCTTCCACTTTGCTCCACTTCCTCCAATTCCTCAACTTCGTCCACTTCGTCCACTTCGTCAACTTCGTCCACTTCGTCCACCTCCTCCACTTCCTCCACTTACTCCACATCCTCCACTTACTCCACTTCATCCACTTCGTCACCTTCGTCAACTTCGTCCACTTCATCCACTTCCTCCACTTTGGCTAGTTACTCAACTTCGTCCACTTACTCCACTTCGTCTACTTCCTCAACTTCGTCCACTTCTTCCACTTACTCCACTTCGTCCACTTCCTTATCTACGCCAACTTCATCCACTTCGTCAACTACGTTCACTTCCTCCACTTCCTCCACTTCATCAACTTCCTCCACATCCTACACTTCGTCCACATACTCCACTTCTTCCACTTTGCCCCACATCCTCCACTTCGTCAACTTCATCCACTTCATCCACTTCGTCCACTTGGTCAACTTCGTCCACTTCGTCCACCTCCTCCACTTCCTCCACTTACTCTACTTCCTTCACTTACTCCACTTTGTCCACTTCGTCAACTTCGTGAACTTCGTCCACTTCTTAACTTCTTCAACTTCGTCCACTTCCTCAACTTCGTCCACTTCATCCACTTCCTCCACTTCGTCCACTCCGTCAACTTTGTCTAATTCCTCAACTTCGTCCATTTCGTCCACTTCCTCCACTTCCTCCATTTCCTCCACTTCGTCCACTTCGTCAAGTTCGTCAACTTCGTCCACTTCGTACGCTTCCTCCACTTCCTCCTCCTCTTCAACTTCGTCCACTTCGTCAACTTCCTCCACTTCCTGCATTTCGATCACTTCCTCCACATCGTCTACTTTGTCCACTTTGTCCACCTCCTCCACTTCCTTCACTTACTCGACCTTCTCCACTTACTCCACTTCGTCCACTTCGTCCACTTCGTCATCTTTGTCAAATTCCTCCACTTCTTAAACTTCATCCACTTCATCAACTTCCTCCACTGCCTTCACTTCTTCCACTTCCTTCACTTCCTCCACTTCGTCAACTTCGTCCACTTTGTCCATGTCGTCCAATTCCTCCATTTCGTCAACTTCGTCCACTTCCTCAACTTCGTCCACTTCATCCACTTCCTCCACTTCGTCCACTCCGTCAACTTTGTCTAATTCCTCAACTTCGTCCATTTCGTCCACTTCCTCAACTTCCTCCATTTCCTCCACTTCGTCCACTTCGTCAAGTTCGTCAACTTCGTCCACTTCGTACGCTTCCTCCACTTCCTCCTCCTCTTCAACTTCGTCCACTTCGTCAACTTCCTCCACTTCCTGCATTTCGATCACTTCCTCCACATCGTCTACTTTGTCCACTTTGTCCACCTCCTCCACTTCCTTCACTTACTCGACCTTCTCCACTTACTCCACTTCGTCCACTTCGTCCACTTCGTCATCTTTGTCAAATTCCTCCACTTCTTAAACTTCATCCACTTCATCAACTTCCTCCACTGCCTTCACTTCTTCCACTTCCTTCACTTCCTCCACTTCGTCAACTTCGTCCACTTTGTCCATGTCGTCCAATTCCTCCATTTCGTCGACTTCGTAAACTCTTTGTCCAGTTCGTCCACTTTTTCCATTTCATCAACTTCGTCCTCCTCCTCCACTTCCTCCACTTACTCCACTTCCTCCACTTCCTACACTTCGTCCACTTCCTCCACTTCGTCCATTTCGTCCACTTTCTCCACTTCCTCCACTGCGGCCACTTCGTCAACTTCGTCTACTTCGTCCACTTCCTCCACCTCGTTAACTTCCTCCACTTCCTTCATTTCCTCCACATCTCCACTTCCTCCACTTCGTCAACTTCGTCCACTTCCTCTGCTTCCTCCACTTCCTCCACTTCCTCCATTTCGTCCACTTTGTCCACTTCGTCAACTTCGTCCACTTCGTCCACTTCCTCCACCTCGTTAACTTCGTCCACTTCCTTCACTTCCTCCACCTCCTCCACTTCCTCCACTTACTCGACTTCGCCCACTTACTCGACTTCCTGCACTTCGTCCACTTCTTCCACTTCGTCCACTTCGTCAACTTCGTCCACTTTGTCCACTTCGTCCACCTCCTCCACTTCTTCCACTTCGTCCACTTCCTCCACTTTGTCAACTTCGTCCATTTCCTCCATTTCTTCAACTTCGTCAACTTCGCTCACTTCGCTCACTTCGTCCACTTCCTCCACTTCGTCCACTTCGTCCACTTCGTCCACTTCGTCCACTTCGTCCACTTCGTCCACTTCGTCCACTTCCTCCACTTCGTCCACTTCATCCACTTCGTCAACTTCCTCCACTTCGTCAACTTCCTCCACTTCCTCAACTTCGACCACTTCGTCCACCTCCCCCACTTCCTCCACTTACTCCACTTCTTCCACTTTGCTCCACTTCCTCCAATTCCTCAACTTCGTCCACTTCGTCCACTTCGTCCACTTCGTCCACTTCGTCAACTTCGTCCACTTCGTCCACCTCCTCCACTTCCTCCACTTACTCGACATCCTCCACTTACTCCACTTCATCCACTTCGTCACCTTCGTCAACTTCGTCCACTTCATCCACTTCCTCCACTTTGGCTAGTTACTCAACTTCGTCCACTTAGTCCACTTCGTCTACTTCCTCAACTTCGTCCACTTCTTCAACTTACTCCACTTCGTCCACTTCCTTATCTACGCCAACTTCATCCACTTCGTCAACTACGTTCACTTCCTCCACTTCCTCCACTTCATCAACTTCCTCCACATCCTACACTTCGTCCACATACTCCACTTCTTCCACTTTGCCCCACATCCTCCACTTCGTCAACTTCATCCACTTCATCCACTTCGTCCACTTGGTCAACTTCGTCCATTTCGTCCACCTCCTCCACTTCCTCCACTTACTCTACTTCCTTCACTTACTCCACTTTGTCCACTTCGTCAACTTCGTGAACTTCGTCCACTTCCTCAACTTCGTCCACTTCATCCACTTCCTCCACTTCGTCCACTCCGTCAACTTTGTCTAATTCCTCAACTTCGTCCATTTCGTCCACTTCCTCCACTTCCTCCATTTCCTCCACTTCGTCCACTTCGTCAAGTTCGTCAACTTCGTCCACTTCGTACGCTTCCTCCACTTCCTCCTCCTCTTCAACTTCGTCCACTTCGTCAACTTCCTCCACTTCCTCCACATCGTCTACTTTGTCCACTTTGTCCACCTCCTCCACTTCCTTCACTTACTCGACCTTCTCCACTTACTCCACTTCGTCCACTTCGTCCACTTCGTCCACTTCGTCATCTTTGTCAAATTCCTCCACTTCTTAAACTTCATCCACTTCATCAACTTCCTCCACTGCCTCCACTTCTTCCACTTCCTTCACTTCCTCCACTTCGTCAACTTCGTCCATGTCGTCCAATTCCTCCACTTCGTCGACTTCGTAAACTCTTTGTCCAGTTCGTCCACTTTTTCCATTTCATCAACTTCGTCCTCCTCCTCCACTTCCTCCACTTACTCCACTTCCTCCACTTCCTACACTTCGTCCACTTCCTCCACTTCGTCCATTTCGTCCACTTTCTCCACTTCCTCCACTGCGGCCACTTCGTCAACTTCGTCTACTTCGTCCACTTCCTCCACCTCGTTAACTTCCTCCACTTCCTTCATTTCCTCCACATCTCCACTTCCTCCACTTCGTCAACATCGTCCACTTCCTCTGCTTCCTCCACTTCCTCCACTTCCTCCATTTCGTCCACTTCGTCCACTTCGTCAACTTCGTCCACTTCGTCCACTTCCTCCACCTCGTTAACTTCGTCCACTTCCTTCACTTCCTCCACCTCCTCCACTTCCTCCACTTACTCGACTTCGCCCACTTACTCGACTTCCTGCACTTCGTCCACTTCTTCCACTTCGTCCACTTCGTCAACTTCGTCCACTTTGTCCACTTCGTCCACCTCCTCCACTTCTTCCACTTCGTCCACTTCCTCCACTTTGTCAACTTCGTCCATTTCCTCCATTTCTTCAACTTCGTCAACTTCGCTCACTTCGTCCACTTCGTCGACTTCGTCCACTTCGTCCACTTCCTCCACTTCCTCCACTTCCTCCACTTCGTCCACTTCGTCCACTTCGTCAACTTCCTCCACTTCGTCAACTTCCTCCACTTCCTCCACTTCAACCACTTCCTCAACTTCGACCACTTCGTCCACCTCCCCCACTTCCTCCACTTACTCCACTTCTTCCACTTTGCTCCACTTCCTCCAATTCCTCAACTTCGTCCACTTCGTCCACTTCGTCAACTTCGTCCACTTCGTCCACCTCCT
Source organism: Vigna umbellata (assembly GCF_029865625.1). Taxonomy (NCBI): domain Eukaryota; kingdom Viridiplantae; phylum Streptophyta; class Magnoliopsida; order Fabales; family Fabaceae; genus Vigna; species Vigna umbellata. Next base: position 64,638,274 of record NC_142168.1, read on the forward strand.
CCACTTCCTCCACTTACTCCACATCCTCCACTTACTCCACTTCATCCACTTCGTCACCTTCGTCAACTTCGTCCACTTCATCCACTTCCTCCACTTTGGCTAGTTACTCAACTTCGTCCACTTACTCCACTTCGTCTACTTCCTCAACTTCGTCCACTTCTTCCACTTACTCCACTTCGTCCACTTCCTTATCTACGCCAACTTCATCCACTTCGTCAACTACGTTCACTTCCTCCACTTCCTCCACTTCATCAACTTCCTCCACATCCTACACTTCGTCCACATACTCCACTTCTTCCACTTTGCCCCACATCCTCCACTTCGTCAACTTCATCCACTTCATCCACTTCGTCCACTTGGTCAACTTCGTCCACTTCGTCCACCTCCTCCACTTCCTCCACTTACTCTACTTCCTTCACTTACTCCACTTTGTCCACTTCGTCAACTTCGTGAACTTCGTCCACTTCTTAACTTCTTCAACTTCGTCCACTTCCTCAACTTCGTCCACTTCATCCACTTCCTCCACTTCGTCCACTCCGTCAACTTTGTCTAATTCCTCAACTTCGTCCATTTCGTCCACTTCCTCCACTTCCTCCATTTCCTCCACTTCGTCCACTTCGTCAAGTTCGTCAACTTCGTCCACTTCGTACGCTTCCTCCACTTCCTCCTCCTCTTCAACTTCGTCCACTTCGTCAACTTCCTCCACTTCCTGCATTTCGATCACTTCCTCCACATCGTCTACTTTGTCCACTTTGTCCACCTCCTCCACTTCCTTCACTTACTCGACCTTCTCCACTTACTCCACTTCGTCCACTTCGTCATCTTTGTCAAATTCCTCCACTTCTTAAACTTCATCCACTTCATCAACTTCCTCCACTGCCTTCACTTCTTCCACTTCCTTCACTTCCTCCACTTCGTCAACTTCGTCCACTTTGTCCATGTCGTCCAATTCCTCCATTTCGTCGACTTCGTAAACTCTTTGTCCAGTTCGTCCACTTTTTCCATTTCATCAACTTCGTCCTCCTCCTCCACTTCCTCCACTTACTCCACTTCCTCCACTTCCTACACTTCGTCCACTTCCTCCACTTCGTCCATTTCGTCCACTTTCTCCACTTCCTCCACTGCGGCCACTTCGTCAACTTCGTCTACTTCGTCCACTTCCTCCACCTCGTTAACTTCCTCCACTTCCTTCATTTCCTCCACATCTCCACTTCCTCCACTTCGTCAACTTCGTCCACTTCCTCTGCTTCCTCCACTTCCTCCACTTCCTCCATTTCGTCCACTTTGTCCACTTCGTCAACTTCGTCCACTTCGTCCACTTCCTCCACCTCGTTAACTTCGTCCACTTCCTTCACTTCCTCCACCTCCTCCACTTCCTCCACTTACTCGACTTCGCCCACTTACTCGACTTCCTGCACTTCGTCCACTTCTTCCACTTCGTCCACTTCGTCAACTTCGTCCACTTTGTCCACTTCGTCCACCTCCTCCACTTCTTCCACTTCGTCCACTTCCTCCACTTTGTCAACTTCGTCCATTTCCTCCATTTCTTCAACTTCGTCAACTTCGCTCACTTCGTCCACTTCCTCCACTTCCTGCACTTCGTCCACTTCGTCCACTTCCTCCACTTCCTCCACTTCGTCCACTTCGTCCACTTCCTCCACTTCGTCAACTTCATCCACTTCGTCAACTTCCTCCACTTCTCAACTTCCTCCACTTCCTCAACTTCGACCACTTCGTCCACCTCCCCCACTTCCTCCACTTACTCCACTTCTTCCACTTTGCTCCACTTCCTCCAATTCCTCAACTTCGTCCACTTCGTCCACTTCGTCAACTTCGTCCACTTCGTCCACCTCCTCCACTTCCTCCACTTACTCGACATCCTCCACTTACTCCACTTCATCCACTTCGTCACCTTCGTCAACTTCGTCCACTTCATCCACTTCCTCCACTTTGGCTAGTTACTCAACTTCGTCCACTTAGTCCACTTCGTCTACTTCCTCAACTTCGTCCACTTCTTCAACTTACTCCACTTCGTCCACTTCCTTATCTACGCCAACTTCATCCACTTCGTCAACTACGTTCACTTCCTCCACTTCCTCCACTTCATCAACTTCCTCCACATCCTACACTTCGTCCACATACTCCACTTCTTCCACTTTGCCCCACATCCTCCACTTCGTCAACTTCATCCACTTCATCCACTTCGTCCACTTGGTCAACTTCGTCCATTTCGTCCACCTCCTCCACTTCCTCCACTTACTCTACTTCCTTCACTTACTCCACTTTGTCCACTTCGTCAACTTCGTGAACTTCGTCCACTTCCTCAACTTCGTCCACTTCATCCACTTCCTCCACTTCGTCCACTCCGTCAACTTTGTCTAATTCCTCAACTTCGTCCATTTCGTCCACTTCCTCCACTTCCTCCATTTCCTCCACTTCGTCCACTTCGTCAAGTTCGTCAACTTCGTCCACTTCGTACGCTTCCTCCACTTCCTCCTCCTCTTCAACTTCGTCCACTTCGTCAACTTCCTCCACTTCCTGCATTTTGATCACTTCCTCCACATCGTCTACTTTGTCCACTTTGTCCACCTCCTCCACTTCCTTCACTTACTCGACCTTCTCCACTTACTCCACTTCGTCCACTTCGTCCACTTCGTCATCTTTGTCAAATTCCTCCACTTCTTAAACTTCATCCACTTCATCAACTTCCTCCACTGCCTCCACTTCTTCCACTTCCTTCACTTCCTCCACTTCGTCAACTTCGTCCATGTCGTCCAATTCCTCCACTTCGTCGACTTCGTAAACTCTTTGTCCAGTTCGTCCACTTTTTCCATTTCATCAACTTCGTCCTCCTCCTCCACTTCCTCCACTTACTCCACTTCCTCCACTTCCTACACTTCGTCCACTTCCTCCACTTCGTCCATTTCGTCCACTTTCTCCACTTCCTCCACTGCGGCCACTTCGTCAACTTCGTCTACTTCGTCCACTTCCTCCACCTCGTTAACTTCCTCCACTTCCTTCATTTCCTCCACATCTCCACTTCCTCCACTTCGTCAACATCGTCCACTTCCTCTGCTTCCTCCACTTCCTCCACTTCCTCCATTTCGTCCACTTCGTCCACTTCGTCAACTTCGTCCACTTCGTCCACTTCCTCCACCTCGTTAACTTCGTCCACTTCCTTCACTTCCTCCACCTCCTCCACTTCCTCCACTTACTCGACTTCGCCCACTTACTCGACTTCCTGCACTTCGTCCACTTCTTCCACTTCGTCCACTTCGTCAACTTCGTCCACTTTGTCCACTTCGTCCACCTCCTCCACTTCTTCCACTTCGTCCACTTCCTCCACTTTGTCAACTTCGTCCATTTCCTCCATTTCTTCAACTTCGTCAACTTCGCTCACTTCGTTCACTTCGTCGACTTCGTCCACTTCGTCCACTTCCTCCACTTCCTCCACTTCGTCCACTTCGTCCACTTCGTCCACTTCCTCCACTTCGTCAACTTCCTCCACTTCCTCCACTTCAACCACTTCCTCAACTTCGACCACTTCGTCCACCTCCCCCACTTCCTCCACTTACTCCACTTCTTCCACTTTGCTCCACTTCCTCCAATTCCTCAACTTCGTCCACTTCGTCCACTTCGTCAACTTCGTCCACTTCGTCCACCTCCTCCACTTCCTCCACTTACTCCACATCCTCCACTTACTCCACTTCATCCACTTCGTCACCTTCGTCAACTTCGTCCACTTCATCCACTTCCTCCACTTTGGCTAGTTACTCAACTTCGTCCACTTACTCCACTTCGTCTACTTCCTCAACTTCGTCCACTTCTTCCACTTACTCCACTTCGTCCACTTCCTTATCTACGCCAACTTCATCCACTTCGTCAACTACGTTCACTTCCTCCACTTCCTCCACTTCATCAACTTCCTCCACATCCTACACTTCGTCCACATACTCCACTTCTTCCACTTTGCCCCACATCCTCCACTTCGTCAACTTCATCCACTTCATCCACTTCGTCCACTTGGTCAACTTCGTCCACTTCGTCCACCTCCTCCACTTCCTCCACTTACTCTACTTCCTTCACTTACTCCACTTTGTCCACTTCGTCAACTTCGTGAACTTCGTCCACTTCTTAACTTCTTCAACTTCGTCCACTTCCTCAACTTCGTCCACTTCATCCACTTCCTCCACTTCGTCCACTCCGTCAACTTTGTCTAATTCCTCAACTTCGTCCATTTCGTCCACTTCCTCCACTTCCTCCATTTCCTCCACTTCGTCCACTTCGTCAAGTTCGTCAACTTCGTCCACTTCGTACGCTTCCTCCACTTCCTCCTCCTCTTCAACTTCGTCCACTTCGTCAACTTCCTCCACTTCCTGCATTTCGATCACTTCCTCCACATCGTCTACTTTGTCCACTTTGTCCACCTCCTCCACTTCCTTCACTTACTCGACCTTCTCCACTTACTCCACTTCGTCCACTTCGTCATCTTTGTCAAATTCCTCCACTTCTTAAACTTCATCCACTTCATCAACTTCCTCCACTGCCTTCACTTCTTCCACTTCCTTCACTTCCTCCACTTCGTCAACTTCGTCCACTTTGTCCATGTCGTCCAATTCCTCCATTTCGTCGACTTCGTAAACTCTTTGTCCAGTTCGTCCACTTTTTCCATTTCATCAACTTCGTCCTCCTCCTCCACTTCCTCCACTTACTCCACTTCCTCCACTTCCTACACTTCGTCCACTTCCTCCACTTCGTCCATTTCGTCCACTTTCTCCACTTCCTCCACTGCGGCCACTTCGTCAACTTCGTCTACTTCGTCCACTTCCTCCACCTCGTTAACTTCCTCCACTTCCTTCATTTCCTCCACATCTCCACTTCCTCCACTTCGTCAACTTCGTCCACTTCCTCTGCTTCCTCCACTTCCTCCATTTCGTCCACTTTGTCCACTTCGTCAACTTCATCCACTTCGTCAACTTCCTCCACTTCGTCTACTTCCTCCACTTCCTCCACTTCCTCCACTTCAACCACTTCCTCAACTTCGACCACTTCGTCCACCTCCCCCACTTCCTCCACCTACTCCACTTCTTCCACTTTGCTCCACTTCCTCCAATTCCTCAACTTCGTCCACTTCGTCCACTTCGTCAACTTCGTTCACTTCGTCCACCTCCTCCACTTCCTCCACTTACTCCACATCCTCCACTTACTCCACTTCATCCACTTCGTCACCTTCGTCAACTTCGTCCACTTCATCCACTTCCTCCACTTTGGCTAGTTACTCAACTTCGTCCACTTACTCCACTTCGTCTACTTCCTCAACTTCGTCCACTTCTTCCACTTACTCCACTTCGTCCACTTCCTTATCTACGCCAACTTCATCCACTTCGTCAACTACGTTCACTTCCTCCACTTCCTCCACGTTCATCAACTTCCTCCACATTCTACACTTCGTCCACATACTCCACTTCTTCCACTTTGCCCCACATCCTCCACTTCGTCAACTTCATCCACTTCGTCCACTTGGTCAACTTCGTCCACCTCCTCCACTTCCTCCACTTACTGTACTTCCTTCACTTACTCCACTTTGTCCACTTCTTCAACTTCGTGAACTTCGTCCACTTCTTAACTTCTTCAACTTCGTCCACTTCCTCAACTTCGTCCACTTCATCCACTTCCTCCACTTCGTCCACTCCGTCAACTTTGTCTAATTCCTCAACTTCGTCCATTTCGTCCACTTCCTCCACTTCCTCCATTTCCTCCACTTCGTCCACTTCGTCAAGTTCGTCAACTTCGTCCACTTCGTACGCTTCCTCCACTTCCTCCTCCTCTTCAACTTTGTCAACTTCGTCCACTTCGTCAACTTCCTCCACTTCCTGCATTTCGATCACTTCCTCCACATCGTCTACTTTGTCCACTTCGTCCACCTCCTCCACTTCTTTCACTTACTCGACCTTCTCCACTTACTCCACTTCGTCCACTTCGTCCACTTCGTCATCTTTGTCAAATTCCTCCACTTCTTAAACTTCATCCACTTCATCAACTTCCTCCACTGCCTCCACTTCTTCCACTTCCTTCACTTCCTCCACTTCGTCAACTTCGTCCACTTCGTCCATGTCGTCCAATTCCTCCACTTCGTCGACTTTGTAAACTTTGTCCACTTTTCCATTTCTTCAACTTCGTCAACTTCGTCCACTTTGTCCACTTCGTCTTCCTCCTCCACTTCCTCCACTTACTCCACTTCCTCCACTTCCTCCACTTCGTCCATTTCGTCCACTTTCTCCACTTCCTCCATTACGGCCACTTCGTCCACTTCGTCAACTTCGTCCACTTCGTCCACTTCGTCCACTTCCTCCACTTCCTCCACTTCCTCCATTCCTCCACTTCCTCCACTTCTTCCACTTCGTCAACTTCCTCCACTTCCTCCACTTCCTCCACTTCGTCAACTTCCTCCACTTCATCCACTTCATCCACTTCCTCCACTTCCTCCACTTCCTCCACTTCCTCCACTTCCTCCACTTCGTCAACTTCCTCCACTTCATCCACTTCCTCCACTTTCTCCACTTCCTCCACTTCCTCCACTTCCTCCACTTCCTCTATTTCCTCCTCTTCCGGCACTTCGTCCACTTCGTCCAATTCGTCCACTTCCTCCACTTCGTTAACTTCGTCCACTTCCTCCACTTACTCCACTTCTTCCACTTCCTCCACTTCTTCCACTTCGTCAAATTCGTCAAGTTCGTCCATTTCCTCCACTTCTTCCACTTCTTCAACTTCCTCATATTCATGCACTTCGTCCACTTCGTCTACTTCGTCAACTTCGTCCATTTCCTTCACTTCGTCCACCTCCTTCACATCCTCCACTTACTCCACTTCCTCCACTCCACTTCCTCCTTTTCGTCCACTTCCTGCACTTCCCCACTTCGTCCACTTCCTCCATTTCCTCCACTTCCTCCACTTCGTCTACTTCGTCTACTTCGTCCACTTCCTCCACTTCTTGCACTTCCTACACTTCGTCCACTTGGTCCACTTCTTCCACTTCTTCAACTTCTTCAACTTCCTCCACTTCTTCCACTTCTTCAACTTCGTCATATTCATCCACGTCGTCCACTTCGTCTATTCGTCCACTTCGTCAACTTCGTCCATTTCCTTCACTTCGTCCACTTCCTCCAGTTACTCCACTTCCTCCACTTCTTCTACTTCCTCCACTTCCTCCAAATCTTCCACTTCGTCTACTTCGTCAACTTTGTCCGCTTTGTCAACTTCGTCCACTTCGTCAACTTCCTCCACTTCCTCCATTTCCTCCATTTCTTCCACTTCGTCCATTTCGTCAACGTCGTCCACTTCGTCAATTTCGTCCACTTCCTCCAATTTCTTCACTTCGTCCACTTCCTCAACTTCGTCCACTTCGTCCACTTCCTCCACTTCATCAACTTCATCCACTTCCTCCACTTCGTCCACTTCCTCCACTTCCTCCACTTCTTCCACTTCGTCAACTTGCCCCACTTAATTCCACTTCCTCCACTTCCTCCACTTCATCAACTTCGTGCACTTTGTCCACTTCCTGCACTTCCTCCTTTTTCTACACTTCTCCAACTTCCTCCTTTTTCTCTACTTCTCCACTTCCTCCACTTCCTCCACTTCGTCAACTTCGTCAACTTCGTCCATTTCCTCCACTTCGTCAACTTCCTCCACTTCCTCAACTTCGTCCACTTGGTCCACTTCTTCCACTTCTTCAACTTCCTCCACTTCCTCCACTTCTTCCACTTCTTCAACTTCGTCATATTCATCCACGTTGTCCACTTCGTCTACTTCGTCCACTTCGTCAACTTCGTACATTTCCTTCACTTCATCCACATCCTTCACATCCTCCACTTACTCCACTTCCTCCAGTTACTCCACTTCCTCCACTTCGTCCACTTCGTCTACTTCCTCCACTTCCTCCAAATCCTCCACTTCGTCCACTTCGTCCACTTGTCAACTTCGTCCACTTCGTCAACTTCGTCCACTTCCTCCATTTCTTCCACTTCGTCCACTTCGTCCATTTCGTCAACGTTGTCCACTTCGTCAACTTCGTCCACTTCCTCCAATTCCTCCACTTCCTCCACTTCGTCCACTTCCTCAACTTCGTCCACTTCCTCCACTTGCTCCACTTCGTTAACTTCGTCCAATTCCTCCACTTCCTCCACTTCCTCCACTTCGTCCATTTCCTCCACTTCGTCCACTTCCTCACTTCGTCAACTTCGTCCATTTCCTCCATTTCGCAAACTTCCTCCAGTTCCTCCACTTCGTCGATTTCGTCCAATTCGTCAACTTCGTCCATTCCTCCACTTCCTCCACTTCCTCCACTTCCTCCAGTTCCTCAACTTCCTCCACTTCCTCCACTTCCTCAACTTCGTACACTTCCTCCACTTACTGCACTTCTTCCACTTCGTCAACTTCGTCCACTTCGTCAACTTCGTCTATTTCCTCCACTTCGTCCACTTCGTAAACTTCGACCCCTTCGTCCACTTCGTAAACTTTGACCACTTCGACCACTTCTTCAACTTCGTCATATTCATCCACGTCGTCCACTTCGTCTATTCGTCCACTTCGTCAACTTCGTCACTTCTTCCACTTCTTCAACTTCCTCATATTCATGCACTTCGTCCACTTCGTCTACTTCGTCAACTTCGTCCATTCCTTCACTTCGTCCACCTCCTTCACATCCTCCACTTACTCCACTTCCTCCACTCCACTTCCTCCTTTTCGTCCACTTCCTGCACTTCCCCACTTCGTCCACTTCCTCCATTTCCTCCACTTCCTCCACTTCGTCTACTTCGTCTACTTCGTCCACTTCCTCCACTTCTTGCACTTCCTACACTTCGTCCACTTGGTCCACTTCTTCCACTTCTTCAACTTCTTCAACTTCCTCCACTTCCTCCACTTCTTCCACTTCTTCAACTTCGTCATATTCATCCACGTTGTCCACTTCGTCTACTTCGTCCACTTCGTCAACTTCGTACATTTCCTTCACTTCATCCACATCCTTCACATCCTCCACTTACTCCACTTCCTCCAGTTACTCCACTTCCTCCACTTCGTCCACTTCGTCTACTTCCTCCACTTCCTCCAAATCCTCCACTTCGTCCACTTCGTCCACTTTGTCAACTTCGTCCACTTCGTCAACTTCGTCCACTTCCTCCATTTCTTCCACTTCGTCCACTTCGTCCATTTCGTCAACGTTGTCCACTTCGTCAACTTCGTCCACTTCCTCCAATTCCTCCACTTCCTCCACTTCGTCCACTTCCTCAACTTCGTCCACTTCCTCCACTTGCTCCACTTCGTTAACTTCGTCCAATTCCTCCACTTCCTCCACTTCCTCCACTTCGTCCATTTCCTCCACTTCGTCCACTTCCTCCACTTCGTCAACTTCGTCCATTTCCTCTTTCGCAAACTTCCTCCAGTTCCTCCACTTCGTCGATTTCGTCCACTTCGTCAACTTCGTCCATTTCCTCCACTTCCTCCACTTCCTCCACTTCCTCCAGTTCCTCAAACTTCCTCCACTTCCTCCACTTCCTCAACTTCGTACACTTCCTCCACTTACTGCACTTCTTCCACTTCGTCAACTTCGTCCACTTCGTCACTTCGTCTATTTCCTCCACTTCGTCCACTTCGTAAACTTCGACCCCTTCGTCCACTTCGTAAACTTTGACCACTTCGACCCACTTCTTCAACTTCGTCATATTCATCCACGTCGTCCACTTCGTCTATTCGTCCACTTCGTCAACTTCGTCCATTTCCTTCACTTCGTCCACTTCCTCCAGTTACTCCACTTCCTCCACTTCGTCTACTTCCTCCACTTCCTCCAAATCCTCCACTTCGTCTCCTTCGTCCACTTTGTCAACTTCGTCCACTTCGTCAACTTCCTCCACTTCCTCCACTTCCTCCATTTCTTCCACTTCGTCCATTTCGTCAACGTCGTCCACATCGTCAACTTCGTCCACTTCCTCCACTTCCTCCACTTCGTCAACTTCCTCCACTTCGTCAACTTCCTCCACTTCTTCCACTTCGTCAACTTCCTGCACTTAATCCCACTTCCTCCACTTCCTCTATTTCTTCCTCTTCCTGCAGTTCGTCCACTTTGTCCATTGCGTCCACTTCGTCCACTTCGTCCAATTCGTCCACTTCCTCCACTTCCTCCTTTTTCTACACTTCTCCAACTTCCTCCTTTTTCTCAACTTCTCCAACTTCGTCCACTTCCTCCACTTCGTCAACTTCGTCGACTTCGTCAACTTCGTCCATTTCCTCCACTTCGTCCACTTCCTCCACTTCCTAAACTTCGTCCACTTGGTCCACTTCTTCCACTTCTTCAACTTCCTCCACTTCCTCCACTTCTTCCACTTCTTCAACTTCATCATATTCATCCACGTTGTCCACTTCATCTACTTCGTCCACTTCGTCAACTTCGTCCATTTCCTTCACTTCGTCCACATCCTTCACATCCTCCACTTACTCCACTTCCTCCAGTTACTCCACTTCCTCCACTTCTTGCACTTTCTACACTTCGTCCACTTCCTCCACTTCTTCCACCTCTTCAACTTCTTCAACTTCGTCCACTTCCTCCACTTCGTCAACTTCGTCCACTTCCCCCACTTCGTCAACTTACTCCACCTCGTCAACTTCCCCCACTTCCTCCATTTTTTCCACTTCGTCCAGTTCGTCCATTTCGTCAACTTGGTCAACTTCGTCCACTTCCTCCACTCCGTCCAATTAGTCCACTTCCTCCACTTCCTCCTTTTTCTCCACTTCACCAACTTCCTCCACTTCCTCTACTTCGACAACTTTGTCCACTTCATCAAGTTCATCCATTTCCTCCACTTCCTCCACTTCGTCCACTTCGTCCACTTCTTCCACTTCTTCAACTTCGTCATATTCATCCAATTCGTCTAATTCGTCCACTTCGTCAACTTCGTCCGTTTCCTGCTCTTCGTCCACTTCATCCACCTCCTCCACTTACTCCACTGCCTCCACTTCGTCCACTTCCTCCACTTCCTCCACTATGTCCACTTCGTCCATTTCCTCCACTTCGTCCACTTCCTCCGCTTCGTCCACTTCTTCGACTTCTTCGACTTCTTCGACTTCGTCAACTTCGTCCACTTCGTCCACTTCCTGCACTTCGTACACTTCGTACACTTCGTCCACTTCTTCCACTTCTTCCACTTCTTCAACTTCTTCAACTTCCTCCACTTCCTCCACTTCGTCAACTTCGTCCACTTCGTCAACTTCCTCCACTTCCTCGATTTCTTCCACTTCATCCATTTCGTCAACTTCGTCCACTTCCTCCACTTCTTCCACTTCGTCAACTTCCTCCACTTCCTCTATTCCTCCTCTTCCGGCACTTCGTCCACTTTGTTAACTACGTCCACATTGTCCACTTCCTCCACTTCGGCAACTTCGTCCACTTCGTCCATTTCGTCAAGTTCGTCCATTTCCTCCACATGTTCCACTTCTTCAACTTCGTCGTATTCATCCACTTAGTCCACTTCGTCATCTTCGTCAACTTCGTCCATTTCGTCAACTTCGTCAAATTCCTCCACTTCGTCACCTTCCTCCACTTCCTCCATTTCTTCCACTTCGTCCATTTCGTCAACTTCGTCCACTTCCTCCACTTTCTCCACTTCTTCCACTTCGTCAACTTCCTCCACTTCCTCTATTTCCTCCTCTTCGGGCACTTCGTCCACTTTGTTAACTACGTCCACATTGTCCACTTCCTCCACTTCCTCCACTTACTCCACTTCTTCCACTTCCTCCAGTTCTTCCACTTCGTCAACTTCGTCCACTTCGTCCACTTCGTCCGCTTCGTCCACTTCGTCCACTTCGTCAAGTTCGTCCATTTCCTCCACTTCTTCCACTTCTTCAACTTCGTCATATTCATCCACTTCGTCCACTTCGTCTACTTCGTGAACTTCGTCCATTTCCTTCACTTCGTCCACCTCCTTCACATCCTCCACTTACTCCACTTCCTCCACTTCGTCCACTTCGTCTACTTCCTCCACTTCCTCCACTTCTTGCCCTTCCTACACTTCATCCACTTGGTCCACTTCCTCCACTTCCTCCACTTCTTCAACTTCGTCCACTTGGTCCACTTCGTCCACTTCGTCTACCTCCTTCACATCCTCCACTTACTCCACTTCCTTCAGTTACTCCACTTCCTCCACTTCCTCCACTTCTTGCACTTTCTACACTTCGTCCACTTCCTCCACTTCTTCCACCTCTTCAACTTCTTCAACTTCGTCCACTTCGTCCACTCTGTCAACTTCGTCCACTTCGTCCACTTCGTCAACTTCGTCCACTTCCCCACTTCCTCAATTTTTTGCACTTCGTCCATTTCGTCAACTTGGTCAACTTCGTCCACTTCCTCCACTCCGTCCAATTCGTCCACTTCCTCCACTTCCTCCTTTTTCTCCACTTCACCAACTTCCTCCACTTCCTCTACTTCGTCAACTTTGTCCACTTCCTCAACTTCATCCATTTCCTCCACTTCCTCCACTTCGTCCACGTCTTTCACTTCTTCAACTTCGCCATATTCATCCAATTCGTCTAATTCGTCCATTTCGTCAACTTCGTCCATTTCTTGCTCTTCGTCCACTTCATCCACCTCCTCCACTTACTCCACTGCCTCCACTTCGTCCACTTCGTCCACTTCCTCCACTATGTCCACTTCGTCCACTTCCTGCACTTCGTCGATTTCCTCCACTTCGTCCACTTCCTCCGCTTCGTCCACTTCTTCGACTTCTTCGACTTCGTCAACTTCGTCCACTTCCTGCGCTTCGTACACTTCGTACACTTCGTCCACTTCTTCCACTTCTTCCACTTCTTCAACTTCTTCAACTTCCTCCACTTCCCCAACTCCGTCAACTTCGTCCACTTCCTCCACTTCCTCCACTTCGTCCACTTCGTCCATTTTCTCCACTTCCTCCACTTCTTCCACTTCTTCCACTTCTTCCACTTCTTCATCTTCGTCCACTTCGTCCACTTCGTCAACTTCGTCAACTTCGCCAACTTCGTCAACTTCGTCCACTTCGTCAACTTCGTCAACTTCGTCCACTTCGTCAACTTCCTCCACTTCCTCAACTTCGTCCACTTCTTCCACTCCTCAACTTCGTCTACTTCGTCTACTTCCTCCACTTCCTCCACTTACTCCACTTACTCCACATCCTCCACTTCGTCAACTTCTTCAACTTCGTCCATTTCGTACACTTCCTCCACTTCATCCACTTCTTCTAGTTCTTCAACTTCTTCAACTTCCTCCACTTCCTCCACTTCGTCAACTTTGTCCACATCCTCAACTTCGTCCACTTCTTCCACTTTCTCAACTTCGTCTACTTCGTTAGCTTCCTCCACTTCCTCCACTTCCTCCGTTTCCGTCACTTCCTCCACTTCATCAACTTCCTCAACTTCCTCAACTTCGTCCACTTCGTTCACTTCGTCCACTTCGTCCACTTCGTTCACTTCGTCAACTTCGTCCACTTCGTCAACCTCCTCCACTTCCTCCACTTACTCCACTTCGTCCATTTTCTCCACTTCCTCCACTTCTTCGACTTCTTCAACTTCGTCATGTTCTTCCACTTTGTCCACTTCGTCAACTTCGTCCACTTCGTCCACTTCGTCCACTACGTCAACTTCGTCAACTTCGTCCACTTCGTCAACTTCGTCAACTTCGTCAACTTCGTCCACTTCGTCAACTTCGTCAACTTCGTCCACTTCGTCAACTTCGTCAATTTCCTCCACTTCGTCAACTTCCTCCACTTCCTCAACTTCGTCCACTTCTTCCACTTCCTCAACTTCGTCTACTTCGTCTACTTCGTCAACTTCCTACACTTCCTCCACTTCGTCCACTTCCTCCACTTCCTCCACTACATCAACTTCGTCCACTTGTCAACTTCGTCCACTTCCTACATTTCCTCCACTTCCTCCACTTCGTCGACTTCCTCAACTTCCTCCACTCCCTCCACTTCCTCCAGTTCCTTCACTTCGTCCACTTCGTCAACTTCGTCCACCTCCTCCACTTCCTCCACTTACTCCACTTCTTCCACTTCCTCCACTTCCTCCACTTCCTCCACTCCATCCACTTCGTCATGTTCGTCCATTTCCTCTACCTCGTCCAGTTCTTCCACTTCTTCATTTTCGTCATCTTCGTCCATTTGGTCAACTTCTTCCATTTCCTTCACTTCGTCCTCTTCGTCCACATCGTCCACCTCCTCCACTTCCTCCACCTACTCCACTTCCTCCACTTACTCCACTTCCTCCACTTACTCGACTTCCTCCACTTCCTCCACTTACTCCACTTCCTCCACTTCGTCAACTTCGTCCACTTCGTCCACGTCTTGAACTTCGTCCATTTCGTACACTTCCTCCACTTCATCCACATCTTCTACTTCTTCAACTTCTTCAACTTCTTCAACTTCCTCCACCTACTCCACTTCGTCTACTTCGTTAACTTGGTCCACATCCTCAACTTCGTCCACTTTTCCACTTCCTTAACTTCGTCTACTTTGTCAGCTTCCTCCACTTCGTCCATTTCCGTCACTTCCTCCACTACATAAACTTCCTCAACTTCGTCAACTTCATTCACTTCGTCAACTTCGTCTACTTCGTTCACTTCGTCAACTTCGTCCACTTCGCCAACCTCCTCCACTTCCTCCAGTTACTCCACTTCGTCCACTTCGTCCATTTTCTCCACTTCCTCCACTTCTTCCACTTCTTCAACTTCGTCATCTTCTTCCACTTCGTCCACTTCGTCAACTTCTTCCACTTCGTCAACTTCGTCAATTTCCTCCACTTCGTCAACTTCCTCCACTTCCTCAACTTCGTCCACTTCTTCCACTTCCTCAACTTCGTCTACTTCGTCTACTTCGTCAACTTCCTCCACTTCCTCCACTACATCGACTTCGTCTACTTGTCAACTTCGTCCACTTCCTACATTTCCTCCACTTCCTCCACTTCCTCGACTTCCTCAACTTCCTCCACTCCCTCCACTTCCTCCAGTTCCTCCACTTCGTTCACTTCGTCCACTTTGTCAACTTCGTCCACCTCCTCCACTTCCTCCACTTACTCCACTTCTTGCACTTCCTCCACTTCGTCCACTTCCTCCACTCCGTCCACTTTGTCAAGTTCGTCCATTTCCTCTACTTCGTAAACTTCTTTCACTTCTTCATTTTCGTCATCTTCGTCCATTTGGTCAACTTCTTCCATTTCCTTCACTTCGTCGTCTTCGTCCACCTCCTCCACTTCCTCCACTTACTCCACTTCCTCCACTTCGTCAACTTTGTCCACTTCGTCCACTTCTTCAACTTCGTCCATTTCGTACACTTCCTCCACTTCATCCACTTCTTCTACTTCTTCAACTTCTTCAACTTCCTCCACTTCCTCCACTTCGTCAACTTCGTCCACATCCTCAACTTCGTCCAGTTTTCCACTTCCTCAACTTCGTCTACTTCGTCAGCTTCCTCCACATCCTCCACTTCCTCCACTTCCTCCATTTCCGTCACTTCCTCCACTTCATCATCTTCCTCAACTTCGTGAACTTCTTCAACATCATTCACTTCGTCAACTTCGTCCACTTCGTTCACTTCGTCAACTTCGTCCACTTCGTTCACTTCGTCAACTTCGTCCACTTCGTTCACTTCGTCAACTTCGTCCACTTCGTTCACTTCGTCAACTTCGTCCACTTCGTCAACCTCCTCCACTTCCTCCATTTACTCCACTTCCTCCACTTCGTCCACTTCATCCATTTTCTCCACTTCCTTCACTTCTTCCAATTCTTCCACTTCTTGAACTTCGTCATCTTCGTCCACTTCGTCCACTTCGTCAACTTTGTCAACTTCGTCAACCTCGTCAACTTCATCCACTTCATCCACTTCGTCAACTTCGTCAACTTCCTCCACTTCCTCAACTTCGTCAACTTCCTCCACTTCGTCCAGTTCCTCCACTTCGTTCACTTTGTCCACTTCGTCAACTTCGTCCACTTCGTCCACCTCCTCCACTTCCTCCACTTGCTCCACTTCTTCCACTTCCTCCACTTCCTCCACTTCCTCCACTTCCTCCACTCCGTCCACTTCGTCAAGTTCGTCCATTTCCTCTACTTCGTCCATTTCTTCCACTTCTTCATTTTCGTCATCTTCGTCCATTTGGTCAACTTCTTCCATTTCCTTCACTTTGTCCTCTTCGTCCACTTCATCCACCTCCTCCACTTCCTCCACTTCGTCTACTTCGTCAACTTCGTCCACATCCTCAACTTCGTCCACTTTTCCACTTCCTCAACTTCGTCTACTTCGTCAGCTTCCTCCACATCCTCCACATCCTCCACTTCCTCCATTTCCGTCACTTCCTCCACTTCATCATCTTCCTCAACTTCGTCAACTTCTTCAACTTCATTCACTTCGTCAACTTCGTCCACTTCGTTCACTTCGTCAACTTCGTCCACTTCGTCAACCTCCTCCACTTCCTCCACTTCCTCCACTTCGTCAACTTCGTCCACTTGTCAACTTCGTCCACTTCATCCACTTCGTCAACTTCCTCCACTTCCTCGATTTCTTCCACTTCATCCATTTCGTCAACTTCGTCCACTTCCTCCACTTCTTCCACTTCGTCAACTCCCTCCACTTCCTCTATTCCTCCTCTTCCGGCACTTCGTCCACTTTGTTAACTACGTCCACATTGTCCACTTCCTCCACTTCCTCCACTTACTCCACTTCTTCCACTTCCTCCAGTTCTTCCACTTCGGCAACTTCGTCCATTTCGTCAAGTTCGTCCATTTCCTCCACTTGTTCCACTTCTTCAACTTCGTCATATTCATCCACTTAGTCGACTTCGTCAAATTCGTCAACTTCGTCCACTTCGTCAACTTCGTCAATTTCCTCCACTTCGTCAACTTCCTCCACTTCCTCCATTTCTTCCACGTCGTCCATTTCGTCAACTTCGTCCACTTCCTCCACTTTCTCCACTTCTTCCACTTCGTCAACTTCCTCCACTTCCTCCACTTCCTCCACTTCCTCTATTTCCTCCTCTTCCGGCACTTCCTCCACTTTGTTAACTACGTCCACATTGTCCACTTCCTCCACTTCCTCCACTTACTCCACTTCTTCCACTTCCTCCAGTTCTTCCACTTCGTCAACTTCGTCCACCTCCTTCACATCCTCCACTTACTCCACTTCCTCCACTTCGTCCACTTCGTCTACTTCCTCCACTTCCTCCACTTCCTCCACTTCTTGCACTTCCTACACTTCGTCCACTTTGTCCACTTCCTCCACTTCTTCCACTTCTTCAACTTCGTCATATTCATCCACGTCGTCCACTTCGTCCACTTCGTCAACTTCGTCCATTTCCTTCACTTCGTCCACATCCTTCACATCCTCCACTTACTCCATTTCCTCCAGTTACTCCAGTTCCTCCACTTCGTCTACTTCCTCCACTTCCTCCAAATCCTCCACTTCGTCAACTTCGTCTACTTTGTCCACTTCCTCCACGTCCAACACTTACTCCACTTCTTCCACTGCCTCCACTTCTTCCACTTCGTCAAGTTTGTCCATTTCCTCCACTTCTTCCACTTCTTAAACTTCGTCATATTCATCCACTTCGTCCACTTCGTCAACTTCGTCCATTTCTTCACTTCGTCCATTTCCTCACTTCGTCCACCTCCTTCACATCCTCCACTTACTCCACTTCCTCCAGTTACTCCACTTCCTCCACTTCGTCCACTTCGTCCACTTCGTCTACTTCGTCCACTTCCTCCACTTCCTCAACTTCTTGCACTTTCTACACTTCGTCCACTTCCGTCCACTTCCTTCCCACCTCTTCAACTTCTTCAACTTCGTCCACTTCTTCCACTTCGTCAACTTCGTCCACTTCCCCCACTTCGTCAACTTCGTCCACCTCGTCAACTTCCCCCACTTCCTCCATTTTTCCACTTCGTCCATTTCGTCACTGGTCAACTTCGTCCACTTCCTCCGCTCCGTGCAATTCGTCACTTCCTCCACTTCCTCCTTTTTCTCCCTTCACCAACTTCCTCCACTTCCTCTACTTCGTCAACTTTGTCCACTTCGTCAAGTTCATCCATTTCCTCCACTTCCTCCACGTCGTCCACTTCTTCCACTTCTTCAACTTCGTCATATTCATCCAATTCGTCTAATTCGTCCACTTCGTCAACTTCGTCCATTTCCTGCTCTTCGTCCACTTCATCCACCTCCTCCACTTACTCCACTGCCTCCACTTCCTCCACTTCCTCCACTATGTCCACTTCGTCCACTTCCTGCACTTCGTCCACTTCGTCCATTTCCTCCACTTCGTCCAGTTCCTCCGCTTTGTCCACTTCTTCGACTTCTTAGACTTCGTCAACTTCGTCCACTTCCTGCACTTCGTACACTTCGTCCACTTCTTCCACTTTTTCCACTTCTTCAACTTGCTCCACTTCCCCAACTTCGTCAACTTCGTCCACTTCGTCCACTTCCTCCACTTCGTCCACTTCGTCCATTTTCTCCACTTCCTCCACTTCTTCCACTTCTTCCACTTCTTCCACTTCTTCAACTTCGTCATCTTCGTCCACTTCGTCCACTTCGTCAACTTCGTCAACTTCCTCCACTTCGTCAACTTCCTCCACTTCCTCAACTTCGTCCACTTCTTCCACTCCTCAACTTCGTCTACTTCGTCTACTTCCTCCACTTCCTCCACTTACTCCACTTACTCCACATCCTCCACTTCGTCAACTTCATCCATTTCGTCCACTTCTTCAACGTCGTCCATTTCGTACACTTCCTCCACTTCATCCAATTCTTCTAGTTCTTCAACTTCTTCAACTTCCTCCACTTCCTCCACTTCGTCAACTTTGTCCACATCCTCAACTTCGTCCACTTCTTCCACTTTCTCAACTTCGTCAACTTCGTCAGCTTCCTCCACTTCCTCCACTTCCTCCACTTCCTCCGTTTCCGTCACTTCCTCCACTTCATCAACTTCCTCAACTTCCTCAACTTCGTCCACTTCGTTCACTTCGTCCACTTCGTCCACTTCGTCAACTTCGTCCACTTCGTCAACCTCCTCCACTTCCTCCACTTACTCCACTTCGTCCATTTTCTCCACTTCCTCCACTTCTTCGACTTCTTCAACTTCGTCATCTTCTTCCACTTCGTCCACTTCGTCAACTTCGTCAACTTCGTCCACTTCCTCAACTTCGTCAATTTCCTCCACTTCGTCAACTTCCTCCACTTCCTCAACTTCGTCCACTTCTTCCACTTCCTCAACTTCGTCTACTTCGTCAACTTCCTCCACTTCCTCCACTTCCTCCACTACATCAACTTCGTCCACTTGTCAACTTCGTCCACTTGTCAACTTCGTCCACTTCCTACATTTCCTCCACTTCCTCCACTTCGTCGACTTCCTCAACTTCCTCCACTCCCTCCACTTCCTCCAGTTCCTTCACTTCGTCCACCTCCTCCACTTCCTCCACTTCCTCCACTTCTTCCACTTCTTCAACTTCGTCATATTCATCCACGTCGTCCACTTCGTCCACTTCGTCAACTTCGTCCATTTCCTTCACTTCGTCCACATCCTTCACATCCTCCACTTACTCCACTTCCTCCACTTTGTCCACTTCCTCCACTTCCAACACTTACTCCACTTCTTCCATTGCCTCCACTTCTTCCACTTCGTCAAGTTCGTCCATTTCCTCCACTTCTTCCACTTCTTCAACTTCATCATATTCATCCACTTCGTCCACTTCGTCAACTTCGTCCATTTTCTCACTTCGTCCACCTCCTTCACATCCTCCACTTACCCCACTTCCTCCGGTTACTCCACTTCCTCCACTTCGTCTACTTCGTCGACTTCCTCCACTTCCTCCACTTCCTCCACTTCTTCCACCTCTTCAACTTCTTCAACTTCGTCCACTTCCTCCACTTCGTCAACTTCGTCCACTTCCCCCACTTCGTCAACTTCGTCCACCTCGTCAACTTCCCCCACTTCCTCCATTTTTTGCACTTCGTCCAGGTCGTCCATTTCGTCAACTTGGTCAACTTCGTCCACTTCCTCCACTCTGTCCAATTCGTCCAGTTCCTCCACTTCCTCCTTTTTCTCCACTACACCAACTTCCTCCACTTCCTCTACTTCGTCAACTTTGTCCACTTCGTCAGGTTCATCCATTTCCTCCACTTCCTCCACTTCCTCCACTTCGTCCACTTCTTCCACTTCTTCAACTTCGTCATATTCATCCAATTCGTCTAATTCGTCCACTTCTTCAACTTCGTCCATTTCCTGCTCTTCGTCCACTTCATCCACCTCCTCCACTTACTCCACTGCCTCCACGTCGTCCACTTCCTCCACTTCCTCCACTATGTCCACTTCGTCCACTTCCTGCACTTCGTCCACTTCGTCCATTTCCTCCACTTCGTCCACTTCCTCCGCTTCGTCCACTTCTTCGACTTCTTCGACTTCGTCAACTTCGTCCACTTCCTGCACTTCGTACACTTCGTACACTTCGTCCACTTCTTCTTCACTTCTTCCACTTCTTCAACTTCTTCAACTTCCTCCACTTCCCCAACTTCGTCAACTTCGTCCACTTCCTCCACTTCCTCCACTTCCTCCACTTCCTCCACTTCTTCCACTTCTTCCACTTCGTCATCTTCGTCCACTTCGTCCACTTCGTCAACTTCCTCCACTTCCTCAACTTCGTCCACTTCTTCCACTCCTCAACTTCGTCTACTTCCTCCACTTCGTCCACTTCCTACATTTCCTCCACTTCCTCCACTTCCTCGACTTCCTCAACTTCCTCCACTCCCTCCACTTCCTCCAGTTCCTTCACTTTGTTCACTTCGTCCACTTCGTCAACTTCGTCCACCTCCTCCACTTCCTCCACTTACTCCACTTCTTCCACTTCCTCCACTTCCTCCACTTCCTCCACTCCATCCACTTCGTCAAGTTCGTCCATTTCCTGTACCTCGTCCAGTTCTTCCACTTCTTCATTTTCGTCATCTTCGTCCATTTGGTCAACTTCTTCCATTTCCTTCACTTCGTCCTCTTCGTCCACTTCGTCCACCTCCTCCACTTCCTCCACTTACTCCACTTCCTCCACTTACTCCACTTCCTCCACTTCGTCAACTTCGTCCACTTCGTCCACTTCTTGAATTTCGTCCATTTCGTACACCTCCTCCACTTCATCCACTTCTTCTACTTCTTCAACTTCTTCAACTTCCTCCACTTCCTCCACTTCGTCTACTTCGTTAACTTGGTCCACATCCTCAACTTCGTCCACTTTTCCACTTCCTCAACTTCGTCTACTTCGTCAGCTTCCTCCACTTCCTCAATTTCCGTCACTTCCTCCACTTCATCAACTTCCTCAACTTCGTCAACTTCGTCAACTTCATTCACTTCGTCAACTTCGTCCACTTCGTTCAATTCGTCAACTTCGTCCACTTCGTCAACCTCCTCCACTTCCTCCACTTACTCCACTTCGTCCATTTTCTCCACTTCCTCCACTTCTTCCACTTCTTCAACTTCGTCATCTTCTTCCACTTCGTCAACTTCTTCCACTTCGTCAACTTCGTCAATTTCCTCCACTTCGTCAACTTCCTCCACTTCCTCAACTTCGTCCACTTCTTCCACTTCCTCAACTTCGTCTACTTCGTCAACTTCCTCCACTTCCTCCACTTCCTCCACTACATCGACTTCGTCTACTTGTCAACTTCGTCCACTTCCTACATTTCCTCCACTTCCTCCACTTCCTCGACTTCCTCAACTTCCTCCACTTCCTCCAGTTCCTCCACTTCGTTCACTTCGTCCACTTCGTCCACCTCCTCCACTTCCTCCACTTACTCCACTTCTTGCACTTCCTCCACTTCCTCCACTTCCTCCACTTCCTCCACTCCGTCCACTTTGTCAAGTTCGTCCACTTCCTCTACTACGTAAACGACTTCCACTTCTTCATTTTCGTCATCTTCGTCCATTTGGTCAACTTCTTCCATTTCCTTCACTTCGTCCTCTTTGTCCACTTCGTCCACCTCCTCCACTTCCTCCACTTACTCCACTTCCTCCACTTATACTTACTCCACTTCGTCCACTTCTTGAACTTCGTCCATTTCGTACACTTCCTCAACTTCCTGCATTCCCTCCACTTCCTCCAGTTCCTCCACTTCGTTCACTTTGTCCACTTCGTCAACTTCGTCCACTTCGTCCACCTCCTCCACTTCCTCCACTTGCTCCACTTCTTCCACTTCCTCCACTTCCTCCATTCCTTTCCTCCACTTCCTCCACTTCCTCCACTTCCTCCACTTCCTCCACTACATCGACTTCGTCTACTTGTCAACTTCGTCCACTTCCTACATTTCCTCCACTTCCTCCACTTCCTCGACTTCCTCAACTTCCTCCACTTCCTCCAGTTCCTCCACTTCGTTCACTTCGTCCACTTCGTCCACCTCCTCCACTTCCTCCACTTACTCCACTTCTTGCACTCCTCCACTTCCTCCACTTCCTCCACTTCCTCCACTCCGTCCACTTCGTCAAGTTCGTCCATTTCCTCTACTTCGTCCACTTCTTCCACTTCTTCATTTTCGTCATCTTCGTCCATTTGGTCAACTTCTTCCATTTCCTTCACTTCGTCCTCTTCGTCCACTTCGTCCACCTCCTCCACTCCCTCCACTTACTCCACTTCCTCCACTTACTCCACTTCCTCCACTTCGTCTACTTCGTCAACTTCGTCCACATCCTCAACTTCGTCCACTTTTCCACTTCCTCAACTTCGTCTACTTGGTCAGCTTCCTCCACTTCCTCCACTTCCTCCATTTCCGTCACTTCCTCCACTTCATCAACTTCCTCAACTTCGTCAACTTCATTCACTTCGTCAACTTCGTCCACTTCGTTCACTTCGTCAACTTCGTCCACTTTGTCAACTTCGTCCACTTCGTCAACCTCCTCCACTTCCTCCATTTACTCCACTTCCTCCACTTCCTCCACTTCGTCCATTTTCTCCACTTCCTTCACTTCTTCCACTTCTTCCACTTCGTCATCTTCGTCCACTTCGTCCACTTCGTTCACTTCGTTCACTTCATCAACTTCGTCAACCTCGTCAACTTCATCCACTTCGTCAACTTCGTCAACTTCCTCCACTTCCTCAATTTCCTCCACTTCCTCAACTTCGTCCACTTCTTCCACTTCCTCAACTTCGTCTACTTCGTCAACTTCCTCCACTTCCTCCACTTCTTCAACTACGTCAACTTCGTCCACTTGTCAACTTCGTCCACTTCCTACATTTCCTCCACTTCCTCCACTTCCTCGACTTCCTCAACTTCCTCCATTCCCTCCACTTCCTCCAGTTCCTCCACTTCGTTCACTTTGTCCACTTCGTCAACTTCGTCCACTTCGTCCACTTCGTCCACCTCCTCCACTTCCTCCACTTGCTCCACTTCTTCCACTTCCTCCACTTCCTCCACTTCCTCCACTTCCGACACTTCCTCCACTTCCTCCACTTCCTCCACTCCGTCCACTTCGTCAAGTTCGTCCATTTCCTCTACTTCGTCCACTTCTTCCACTTCTTCATTTTCGTCATCTTCGTCCATTTGGTCAACTTCTTCCATTTCCTTCACTTCGTCCTCTTCGTCCACTTCGTCCACCTCCTCCACTTCCTCCACTTACTCCACTTCCTCCACTTACTCCAGTTCCTCCACTTCGTCTACTTCGTCAACTTCGTCCACATCCTCAACTTCGTCCACTTTTCCACTTCCTCAACTTCGTCTACTTGGTCAGCTGCCTCCACTTCCTCCACTTCCTCCATTTCCGTCACTTCCTCCACTTCATCATCTTCCTCAACTTCGTCAACTTCATTCATTTCGTCAACTTCGTCCACTTCGTTCACTTCGTCAATTTCTTCCACTTCGTCAACCTCCTCCACTTCCTCCACTTACTCCACTTCCTCCACTTCGTCCACTTCGTCCATTTTCTCCACTTCCTTCACTTCTTTCACTTCTTCCACTTCTTCCACTTCTTCAACTTCGTCATCTTCGTCCACTTCATCCCCTTCGTGCGCTTCGTCAACTTCGTCAACCTCGTCAACTTCATCCACTTCGTCAACTTCGTCAATTTCCTCCAGTTCCTCAACTTCGTCCACTTCCTCAACTTCGTCCACTTCCTCAACTTCGTCTACTTCGTCAACTTCCTCCGCTTCCTCCGCTTCCTCCACTACGTCAACTTCGTCCACTTCTCAACTTCGTCCACTTCCTACATTTCCTCCACTTCCTCCACTTCCTCGACCTCCTCAACTTCCTCCACTCCCTCCACTTCCTCCAGTTCCTCCAATTCGTTCACTTCGTCCACTTCGTCAACTTCGTCCACTTCGTCCACCTCCTCCACTTCCTCCACTTACTCCACTTCTTCCACTTCCTCCACTTCCTCCACTTCCTCCACTTCCTCCACTCCGTCCACTTTGTCAAGTTCGTCCATTTCCTCTACTTCGTAAACTTCTTCCACTTCTTCATTTTCGTCATCTTCGTCCATTTGGTCAACTTTTTCCATTTCCTTCACTTCGTCCTTTTCGTCCACTTCGTCCACCTCCTCCACCTCCTTCACTTACTCTACTTCCTCCACTTACTCCACTTCCTCCACTTCGTCCACTTCGTCCACTTCGTACACTTCTTGAACTTCGTCCATTTCGTACACTTCCTCCACTTCATCCACTTCTTCTACTTCTTCAACTTCCTCCAATTCCTCCACTTCGTCTACTTCGTCAACTTCGTCCACATCCTCAACTTCGTCCACTTTTCCACTTCCTCAACTTCGTCTACTTCGTCAGCTTCCCCCACTTCCTCCATTTCCGTCACTTCCTCCACTTCATCAACTTCCTCAACTTCCTCAACTTCGTCAACTTCATTCACTTCGTCAACTTCGTCCACTTCGTTCACTTCGTCAACTTCGTCCACTTCGTTCACTTCGTCAACTTCGTCCACTTCGTCAACCTCCTCCACTTCCTCCATTTACTCCACTTCGTCCACTTCATCCATTTTCTCCACTTCCTTCACTTCTTCCACTTCTTCCTCTTCTTCAACTTCGTCAACTTCGTCCACTTCGTCCACTTCGTCCACTTCGTGCACTTCGTCAACTTCCTCCACTTCCTCAACTTCCTCCACTTCCTCAACTTCGTCCACTTCTTCCACTTCCTCAACTTCGTCTACTTCGTCAACTTCCTCCACTTCCTCCACTTCCTCAACTATGTCAACTTCGTCCACTTGTCAACTTCGTCCACTTCCTACATTTCCTCCACTTCCTCCACTTCCTCGACTTCCTCAAATTCCTCCACTCCCTCCACTTCCTCCAGTTCCTCCAATTCGTTCACTTTGTCCACTTCGTCAACTTCGTCCACTTCGTCCACCTCCTCCACTTCCTCCACTTGCTCCACTTCTTCCACTTCCTCCACTTCCTCCACTTCCTCCACTTCCTCCACTTCCTCCACTCCGTCCACTTCGTCAAGTTCGTCCATTTCCTCTACTTCGTCCACTTCTTCGTTTTCGTCATCTTTGTCCATTTGGTCAACTTCTTCCATTTCCTTCACTTCGTCCTCTTCGTCCACCTCCTCCACTTCCTCCACTTCCTCCACTTACTCCACTTCCTTCACTTCCTCCTCTTCCTCCACTTCCTCCACTTCCTCCACTCTGTCCACTTCGTTAAGTTCGTTCATTTCCTCTACTTCCTCCACTTCCTCCACTACGTCAACTTCGTCCACTTCTCAACTTCGTCCACTTCCTACATTTCCTCCACTCCTCCACTTCCTCGACTTCCTCAACTTCCTCCACTCCCTCCACTTCCTCCAGTTCCTCCAATTCGTTCACTTTGTCCACTTCGTCCACTTCGTCCACCTCCTCCACTTCCTCCACTTGCTCCACTTCTTCCACTTCCTCCACTTCCTCCACTTCCTCCACTTCCTCCACTCCGTCCACTTCGTCAAGTTCGTCCATTTCCTCTACTTCGTCCACTTCTTTGTTTTCGTCATCTTTGTCCATTTGGTCAACTTCTTCCATTTCCTTCACTTCGTCCTCTTCGTCCACCTCCTCCACTTCCTCCACTTCCTCCACTTCCTCCACTTACTCCACTTCCTTCACTTCCTCCTCTTCCTCCACTTCCTCCACTTCCTCCACTTCGTCCACTTCCTTCACTTCTTTCACTTCTTCCACTTCTTCCACTTCTTCAACTTCGTCATCTTCGTCCACTTCATCCCCTTCGTGCACTTCGTCAACTTCGTCAACCTCGTCAACTTCATCCACTTCGTCAACTTCGTCAATTTCCTCCAGTTCCTCAACTTCGTCCACTTCCTCAACTTCGTCCACTTCCTCAACTTCGTCTACTTCGTCAACTTCCTCCGCTTCCTCCGCTTCCTCCACTACGTCAACTTCGTCCACTTCTCAACTTCGTCCACTTCCTACATTTCCTCCACTTCCTCCACTTCTCGACCTCCTCAACTTCCTCCACTCCCTCCACTTCCTCCAGTTCCTCCACTTCGTTCACTTCGTCCACTTCGTCAACTTCGTCCACTTCGTCCACCTCCTCCACTTCCTCCACTTACTCCACTTCTTCCACTTCCTCCACTTCCTCCACTTCCTCCACTTCCTCCACTCCGTCCACTTTGTCAAGTTCGTCCATTTCCTCTACTTCGTAAACTTCTTCCACTTCTTCATTTTCGTCATCTTCGTCCATTTGCTCAACTTTTTCCATTTCCTTCACTTCGTCCTTTTCGTCCACTTCGTCCACCTCCTCCACCTCCTTCACTTACTCCACTTCCTCCACTTACTCCACTTCCTCCACTTCGTCTACTTCGTCAACTTCGTCCAGATCCTCAACTTGGTCCACTTTTCCACTTCCTCAACTTCGTCTACTTCGTCAGCTTCCCCCACTTCCTCCATTTCCGTCACTTCCTCCACTTCATCAACTTCCTCAACTTCCTCAACTTCGTCAACTTCATTCACTTCGTCAACTTCGTCCACTTCGTTCACTTCGTCAACTTCGTCCACTTCGTTCACTTCGTCAACTTCGTCCACTTCGTCAACCTCCTCCACTTCCTCCATTTACTCCACTTCGTCCACTTCATCCATTTTCTCCACTTCCTTCACTTCTTCCACTTCTTCCTCTTCTTCAACTTCGTCAACTTCGTCCACTTCGTCCACTTCGTCCACTTCGTCAACTTCCTCCACTTCCTCAACTTCCTCCACTTCCTCAACTTCGTCCACTTCTTCCACTTCCTCAACTTCGTCTACTTCCTCAACTTCCTCCACTTCCTCAACTATGTCAACTTCGTCCACTTGTCAACTTCGTCCACTTCCTACATTTCCTCCACTTCCTCCACTTCCTCGACTTCCTCAAATTCCTCCACTCCCTCCACTTCCTCCAGTTCCTCCAATTCGTTCACTTTGTCCACTTCGTCAACTTCGTCCACTTCGTCCACCTCCTCCATTTCCTCTACTTGCTCCACTTCCTCCACTTCCTCCACTTCCTCCACTTCCTCCACTCCGTCCACTTCGTCAAGTTCGTCCATTTCCTCTACTTCGTCCACTTCTTCGTTTTCGTCATCTTTGTCCATTTGGTCAACTTCTTCCATTTCCTTCACTTCGTCCTCTTCGTCCACCTCCTCCACTTCCTCCACCTCCTCCACTTCCTCCACTTCCTCCACTTACTCCACTTCCTTCACTTCCTCCTCTTCCTCCACTTCCTCCACTTCCTCCACTCTGTCCACTTCGTTAAGTTCGTTCATTTCCTCTACTTCCTCCACTTCCTCCACTACGTCAACTTCGTCCACTTCTCAACTTCGTCCACTTCCTACATTTCCTCCACTTCCTCCACTTCCTCGACTTCCTCAACTTCCTCCACTCCCTCCACTTCCTCCAGTTCCTCCACTTCGTTCACTTCGTCCACTTCGTCAACTTCGTCCACTTCGTCCACCTCCTCCACTTCCTCCACTTACTCCACTTCTTCCACTTCCTCCACTTCCTCCACTCCGTCCACTTTGTCAAGTTCGTCCATTTCCTCTACCTCGTAAACTTCTTCCACTTCTTCATTTTCGTCATCTTCGTCCATTTGGTCAACTTTTTCCATTTCCTTCACTTCGTCATCTTTGTCCACTTCGTCCACCTCCTCCACTTCCTCCACTTACTCCACTTCCTCCACTTACTCCACTTCCTCCACTTGGTCAACTTCGTCCACTTCGTCCACTTCTTGAACTTCGTCCATTTCGTACACTTCCTCCACTTCATCCACTTCTTCTACTTCTTCAACTTCTTCAACTTCCTCCACTTCCTCCACTTCGTCTACTTCGTCAACTTCGTCCATTTCCTCAACTTCGTCCACTTTTCCACTTCCTCAACTTCGTCTACTTCGTCAGCTTCCTCCACTTCCTCCATTTCCGTCACTTCCTCCACTTCATCAACTTCCTCAACTTCCTCAACTTCGTCAACTTCATTCACTTCGTCAACTTCGTCCACTTCGTTCACTTCGTCCACTTCTTCAACCTCCTCCACTTCCTCCATTTACTCCACTTCCTCCACTTCGTCCACTTCGTCCATTTTCTCCACTTCCTTCACTTCTTCCACTTCTTCCACTTCTTCCACTTCCTCATCTTCGTCCAATTCGTCCACTTCGTTCACTTCGTCAACTTCGTCAACTTCGTCAACCTCGTCAACTTAATCCACTTCGTCAACTTCCTCCACTTCCTCAATTTCCTTCACTTCCTCAACTTCGCCCACTTCTTCCACTTCCTCAACTTCGTCTACTTCGTCAACTTCCTCCACTTCCTCCACTACGTCAACTTCGTCCACTTGTCAACTTCGTCCACTTCCTACATTTCCTCCACTTCCTCCACTTCCTCGACTTCCTCAACTTCCTCCACTCCCTCCACTTCCTCCAGTTCCTCCAATTCGTTCACTTTGTCCACTTCGTCAACTTCGTCCACTTCGTCCACCTCCTCCACTTCCTCCACTTGCTCCACTTCTTCCACTTCCTCCACTTCCTCCACTTCCTCCACTTCCTCCACTTCCTCCACTCCGTCCACTTCGTCAAGTTCGTCCATTTCCTCTACTTCGTCCACTTCTTCGTTTTCGTCATCTTTGTCCATTTGGTCAACTTCTTCCATTTCCTTCACTTCGTCCTCTTCGTCCACCTCCTCCACTTCCTCCACTTACTCCACTTCCTTCACATCCTCCTCTTCCTCCACTTCCTCCACTTCCTCCACTTCCTTCACTTCTTTCACTTCTTCCACTTCTTCCACTTCTTCAACTTCGTCATCTTCGTCCACTTCATCCCCTTCGTGCACTTCGTCAACTTCGTCAACCTCGTCAACTTCATCCACTTCGTCAACTTCGTCAATTTCCTCCAGTTCCTCAACTTCGTCCACTTCCTCAACTTCGTCCACTTCCTCAACTTCGTCTACTTCGTCAACTTCCTCCGCTTCCTCCGCTTCCTCCACTACGTCAACTTCGTCCACTTCTCAACTTCGTCCACTTCCTACATTTCCTCCACTTCCTCCACTTCCTCGACCTCCTCAACTTCCTCCACTCCCTCCACTTCCTCCAGTTCCTCCACTTCGTTCACTTCGTCCACTTCGTCAACTTCGTCCACTTCGTCCACCTCCTCCACTTCCTCCACTTACTCCACTTTCTTCCACTTCCTCCACTTCCTCCACTTCCTCCACTTCCTCCACTCCGTCCACTTTGTCAAGTTCGTCCATTTCCTCTACTTCGTAAACTTCTTCCACTTCTTCATTTTCGTCATCTTCGTCCATTTGGTCAACTTTTTCCATTTCCTTCACTTCGTCCTTTTCGTCCACTTCGTCCACCTCCTCCACCTCCTTCACTTACTCCACTTCCTCCACTTACTCCACTTCCTCCACTTCGTCCACTTCGTCCACTTCGTCCACTTCGTCCACTTCGTCCACTTCGTCCACTTCGTACACTTCTTGAACTTCGTCCATTTCGTACACTTCCTCCACTTCATCCACTTCTTCTACTTCTTCAACTTCCTCCAATTCCTCCACTTCGTCTACTTCGTCAACTTCGTCCACATCCTCAACTTCGTCCACTTTTCCACTTCCTCAACTTCGTCTACTTCGTCAGCTTCCCCCACTTCCTCCATTTCCGTCACTTCCTCCACTTCATCAACTTCCTCAACTTCCTCAACTTCGTCAACTTCATTCACTTCGTCAACTTCGTCCACTTCGTTCACTTCGTCAACTTCGTCCACTTCGTTCACTTCGTCAACTTCGTCCACTTCGTCAACCTCCTCCACTTCCTCCATTTACTCCACTTCGTCCACTTCATCCATTTTCTCCACTTCCTTCACTTCTTCCACTTCTTCCTCTTCTTCAACTTCGTCAACTTCGTCCACTTCGTCCACTTCGTCCACTTCGTGCACTTCGTCAACTTCCTCCACTTCCTCAACTTCCTCCACTTCCTCAACTTCGTCCACTTCTTCCACTTCCTCAACTTCGTCTACTTCGTCAACTTCCTCTACTTCCTCCACTTCCTCAACTATGTCAACTTCGTCCACTTGTCAACTTCGTCCACTTCCTACATTTCCTCCACTTCCTCCACTTCCTCGACTTCCTCAAATTCCTCCACTCCCTCCACTTCCTCCAGTTCCTCCAATTCGTTCACTTTGTCCACTTCGTCAACTTCGTCCACTTCGTCCACCTCCTCCACTTCCTCCACTTGCTCCACTTCTTCCACTTCCTCCACTTCCTCCACTTCCTCCACTTCCTCCACTCCGTCCACTTCGTCAAGTTCGTCCATTTCCTCTACTTCGTCCACTTCTTCGTTTTCGTCATCTTTGTCCATTTGGTCAACTTCTTCCATTTCCTTCACTTCGTCCTCTTCGTCCACCTCCTCCACTTCCTCCACTTCCTCCACTTGCTCCACTTCCTTCACTTCCTCCTCTTCCTCCACTTCCTCCACTTCCTCCACTCTGTCCACTTCGTTAAGTTCGTTCATTTCCTCTACTTCTCCTCCACTTCCTCCACTTCCTCCACTACGTCAACTTCGTCCACTTCTCAACTTCGTCCACTTCCTACATTTCCTCCACTTCCTCCACTTCCTCGACTTCCTCAACTTCCTCCACTCCCTCCACTTCCTCCAGTTCCTCCACTTCGTTTACTTCGTCCACTTCGTCAACTTCATCCACTTCGTCCAC